>NC_134402.1:454417897-454530796 GCF_038048845.1 Mixophyes fleayi
CATATATAAGAAAGTAGAATTGGACTGCAGAATTACATGTAGCCAGACAGCACTAGTATTAGTATTTTTCGGCAATGAGATTTTGCAATGGAGCTCTCCTGAATGTCACTGATTACTTAGTTTAACACTGCTACTACCCTCCTCTTTCAATTCTATCACTTGGCCTGCCCAACTGCTTTATACTCTATCCTACCGCTTCTCTGTCCCACTCTCAAATGGCGCTAGATCGCCGTGGAGGGCGGTATTTATTGATTCTAAAACTCGCAAAATCCGACGACATCACAATGACGTTTTGCCTCGATTTCAATTCTGAAAAACAGCGAAAGTCCGAGCCCACTCAGCTCGGTACTCAGAACCCCTAAGTTCGGGTATGTTCGGTTCCCGAGGAACCGAGCCTGAGCATCTCTAATTTGTATACACGACTCTCTTCTATAATATATTAAAATTAATTTGGGAAGTTTTGTCTCCAATAAAATTTGGCATCTTTATGGACCAAGTCACTTAAACTCATTTAGCATGCAGAGTTGTGCTCATCAGAGTGCTGAGCCAACACTTGTTATACCAACTGTGCCACCCAGTGTTAGCTGTGATTGTCTCTGTGTGTTAGATGGCAAAAGAGGCATTTAGAAGGTTTACAAGGAGTATTCCATTATTCCCCCTGGCGTGCAATTATGGCAGAGGTCGACTTAATTTAATGGTTTAGCACCACTACGATAATATACTGCAAACTGTACAGTAGGCCCACCAAAAGGCCCACCCTGAAATGGTATAGATCGATATTTAATTCTTGCAGCAGTTGTCTTACACCCATGGTCCTCAGTTTTTCCCATACCTATCTCCTCTCCCGAAATGTCCAGGAAGCTCTCGATTTTCAGGGGATTCCCCGGACTCCCTAAGAGCAGATTCCCTCCTGGATCCTGTGCAGAGGTGGGGTTTACGAAGCTATTTGTTTTATTATGCACTGCCCCAATCGAACAATTGCTGCAAATAGCAGCACTGAATGACAGGGGGTGGGGCCATGGTAACATGATTGCGTCACTATGCCACCTCCCCACTAGTCACCTGACATCCCCTCCGAGTTCTACCTGAGGAGAGACTTGAATAGTAGGCAGCTCTGCTTTTATCTGACAATCACTATAGGTGTGACAGGATGGACCGCCTATGCCACCCTGGCTGTTGTTGCTGGGAAGCGGCTTGGCTTACTTTGCCACTTTTCCCTTTCATTATCCCAAATGCGCCCTCTAACTGCAGTAGGACGGGCTTACAAATGCTGCCACCACTGGATTCCTTACCGGCATCCAGTACCGGGTTTCTTTTGGTTAACTGAAGCTGCTAGTGTACCCCGTAACTGGTGTACCTGGGCTGGTACCCTTGACCTCTTCCTATTGATCAGGGTTGCTGTGGTTGTGTCCCACCTGGCCGAGCGGTGGTACTGGAAAGCTGGGTCCAAAACTCAGGACAGCTGGGAACGAATTAAAGTTGGGTCTAATCTGTAGGTCACAGGGATGGAGAAGTTTTCAAGCAGGTCTTTAAAGCAAGTGTTGTTTATTTGCTCACAGTGGTTGAAGGTACCAGTGAGCAGGTCAGATTAAACAAGAAGAACAATTTTCAATACAAAATAGTGCTTTTTATATGCAGTTTTTGCACACAGCCTCACAGGATATGCCAGCCCCCCGAGGTCTGAGATATTTTAAGTATCAGGATGCAATATGTTCACCCAAACATGGATTTAAATGCAATGCAAAGCTAACAATATTTACACTTATCTGTGACATACTAAAACTTGCTGTGATTTCCTGCATCTTGTTTTAGACACAGAGAAAGTCTAACAGCAAGTCTAATTAAACCTTTCTGTGCCTTCAGGTGTTGGTCCCTCACACATCTAAGGGTCTAATTAACATGAGATTAACATGGGTCCTTTCTTCAGACAGTTGCAGAATACACATTTTCCTCCACTTGAGAATTCCCAAAGAAAAGTTACAAAACCCCAAACAAGTCATTTCCCTAAACCAAAATACACAAAAGACTTCATCAATAAATGCTTATTGCATCAGTTATATACCTAAAAATAATGCATTTCCTATAGCAAAGTTAAAACAACAGACAAATTTCCTCCCCTTGACTCAGAAATAAAGATATTTCCTTTACCAAAACACATGCAATATCAAATATAAGTATATTTGCAATTATTTCCTTTAAATATATTTATACCGCAAGTTATTTATAAGTGATCCAGTCACAATAGGAAATGGCACATCCAACCACACTGTATCTTAATTATCCTTTAAGGAGGAATAATATGTTATAATGCCAGGAAATGTATCTATTCACGGTATATACATGTCTTCATTTCTACTGGTAAAGTCGACTCTGTTAGACAAAGTAAGCTTTAAAAAAAATCTTAAAACGTGAAAAAAAGGATTAAAGGAGTTTCCCAACTTTAAATTACTTTAGTTTGCTTGCATAACTTTCACCAACATTTACTATAAACATTTTTCTGTCTTTAGTCTGTACCTTTCAGCCATATCTTTATATCATTCAGCAGAGTTGTTTGTTTTTGTTGATCTGGGATACAATAAAAAACTGTGTATAGGTGTCACGAGCTACGGCAGTACTCACAGCCGCCGCGGATCGCTTCTGGCTCCCCCATGTGTCCCGGCCGTCACCTTGATGACCGGGACGTCATTTCCCCTTCCTGCCCGGCCGTCGCCAAGGCAACGGCCGGACGCCTCTCACATAGCTCTAGTCCCGGCAGTGCTGGAAGCCGGGGGCATGCGCGAAAACAGGCACAGCCTGTGGGTTAATTAATACAGGGGGCTGAAATTACAGGCATTAGCCTGCAACTGTGTGTGTCAGGGACTAGCCCTGATTGGTCTGGCTCTGTACTGCTGATTAGTCTGCAGGGGTGCATACAAGCCCTGATTGGGCCATCTGTGTATTTAAGGCAGTGAGGTCTGCAGCCTCACTGCCGGTTATAGCTTCTGTTGCCAGTCTGCTGACCTGCTCTTCTCCTAGCTCCTGTCCTTTGGATATTCTGTTGGATTGCCCGTGTATGACCCCTTGCCTGGATTTGGACCCTGCCTGTGTTTCTTGTGACCCCGACCTCTGGCGTGTTTACCGACCTTCCTGTTTGCTCGTGACCCTTGACCACTGCCTGTTTATTGGATTTACTGTCTGCTGCCGGCCCTTGACCCTTGACCCTTGCCTGGACTTCACTCCGCTTACCTGGGTTCTCCCCAGCCGATACACACTTCACGACCCTCTGTCAGTCTGCGGCCAAGTCTGTCCCCACCACTAGGGGCTCCAGTGAACACCTGACTGGCGGAGCAGACTCCGGGTTGTGCTGTACTGGCTGGAGGGGTTCCTAAAAATAGGATACAACCTTATCTAATACAAAGAGCAAAGCAGATCAGTATTGTATCCTAGAGCTACAAAACTAAACACTGTCCTGATTCATGTGCGGACGGAAGTTGTATGATGTAAGTTGTGTGTTTACAAGAGCACGGAACGTGTATGTAATTTGTGTGTTTATAGGAGCACGGAACTTGTGCGTAGTTCTGACCATATTCAAATCTAAATCTCGAGATATGTTTCCATGTGAATCTGGATGTAAGCTATCACGTATTTGTGTGCTATATGAAAAAACAGCCAGTATTTACCTTATGTGCAAAATAATCCACTAATTTGCACCCCTGGCATTGTAACATGGTTTGTCCAGTACTAAATGTACTCCTTTCTTGTCTTACTTTCCTTAATGAATCAGACCCTAAGTTGTGATCATACTGTGCATGGACAATACTGCAGAGCCCACATACCACATAGTTCCTCATGTTGTCTTTGTGTAGCGCAGGACTGACCAACCTGTAGCTCTCCAGGTATTGGGGAACTACAAGTTCCAGCATGCTTTCCAGTAGATAACCAGCAGATAGCTGGCAGGGAATGCTGGGGCCTGTAGTTTCAGAACACTTAGAGAGCCACAGGTTGTCAAGGCCTGGTGTAGGGCATTTGGTTGATGCTTAGACATTCATTTGGTCGACAATTCAAATGCAGACAGTATTATTATGTGGACAATCTGAATGATGACAGTATTATAAAACGTCATCCAAAATAAAAGATACAATAGAGTACACCATGATTTTGTCAGAACAAAATCCACTTGTGTAAGACTATGCTAATATTAATGTGGTTTTACCATATATGAAACGTCCAAGTAAGAAAATATAATAACATAATTACCGATTTTCAGGTCTGGCCTCTGAAAAACAAAATGAATAATTCAGAATATGTTTACTGAAAACATTTGTATAAAATCAATGTAATTTAGTAATGTTACTGCCATGTACTAGTGTAACACACCTAACAGAACGTACCTTGTACAAATATGGTCCTTACCTATAAAAGTAAGAAAAAATGGCTAAGTACAGAATAAACTTAAATACTTATACATGTAAACTACCTCTCACCATTCCCGGATGTTATATGTGAAATAACTTACATAAGGCACTTTTTCCATCTCTGGTTTCACACTACAAATAATAAATGCAGAATGCTATCACATACAGAATGTCACATCACATATATGGATGACCTTATGGTACTTAGCCCTGTGTGGCTGCATTGGGTGTTCGGGGTAAGTGGGGTTTATTATAATTGCTGCGCTCTAATCAGTAAGGGTGTGCATCGCAATAGAGTAGGATATTCTTTATATACATAATCAGTTTAAAAATGGCCAAGCACAACAAATATGAAATGTATGTCGGGAGAAGTGGCCAAACGGTAGGGGAAAAGGGGTTCTGGTACTTGGATAATTATAGGTTTAAATGTCTAAGATGTTGGTGGTTAATGAGGAACATGTGGGCATTGGAGGGTGTTACGCTAACTGTGAAAATAAGACCCACCTTCTGGTATTGGCGTAGCTAGTCTAGGAGGCGAGGAGTCTAACGTGCCCCTGGTCTTCGCCAGTGACCCCGCAAGGAGCTTTGGGCTTTGCGGCAGAGACACGTAGGTCGCGGGCCTCCTAGCTAGCCATCAGAGAGGTAGAGAGATAGCGAGGTCGAGAAATCCGGGTCAGAACCGTGCAGGAGATAGGTACCGAGGGAGCAGGTGGGGAATGGGCCAGAGCCTCCTTTAAATAGAAGGTGGATTTCCCTCATCGTTGGCAGCTGATTCTGACCGCTGAAAGGAAGCTGAGAAGAGCGTCCTATTGCCTAGCAACGAAGACGCGAGAGCTGCGCATGCGCCGGCACCTGCCGAACAGCAATACAGACGCGTCCCATTACTAGGCAACGGGACGTGATTGTCCAGAACAGAAAGGCGCCGGTCCCCGGCACTTCCTGAATGTACGGGGACAGCAGCTGACTTTACACCCCTCCTCCAAGAAGGGAAATCTTTGGAAGGAAATTTCTTTAGGAAGGCAGACAAAATACAGGAAGCGTGAAGATCCTCTTCATTTGCCCAGGACCTTTCTTCGGGTCCAAACAAAATCTGGTAATATGGGATGAGAACCAAAAACTGTGTAAAAAGGTTAATATCCAGAGGAGCTATGAACATGATAATTATGGGCAAACTCGACCCATGGAAGTAGATTGCTCCATTCCGATTGGTTTACACGTTCAGTTTGACTGTTGGTCTGAGGATGATAGTCTGAGGAAAACTTCAAATCAACTCCCAAATCCTTACAGAAAGCACTCCAGAAGCGAGATACAAATTGGACTTCATGGTCAGCTATTATCTCTTGCGGGCATCCATGGAGACAGAAGATTTCTTTGATAAACACTTGTGCCAACTTGGAAGTGGAAGGAAGACCATTTAATAGGACAAAGTGAGCCATTTTAGAGAACCTATCTACGACCACACAAATAGTGTTGAAACCATTGCTGAGGGGAAGGCCAGAGATGAAATCCATGGAGAGGCTAACCCTTGCAATTCAGGAATGGGTAGAAGAGAAAGCAAACCAGCAGGAGCATGTCTGGGTGATTTACTTTGGGCACAAACTACACAGGCAGCGAGGAATTCACGGGTGTCGGATCGTAGAGTTGGCCAACAATAACGCCAGGATAATAAGGTGAAAGCCTTCTTAAAACAGGCATGGCCTGTGAATTTAGAGGACTGAGCCTAGCGAAGAACCATCAGGGGAAAATGTGGATCAAGGTAAGAACAACCAGCAGGAGGAGTGCTGGGAGACGATCAAGTAATGGCAAAAATGCTGGAAGATTCAAGTATCCGCCGAAGTTCGGAGACAGGAAGCAAATCAGATTCATCAAAGAACCGAGACAAGGCATCCACTTGACAATTATGGGCACCAGAGTGGTAAGTAAGTCTCAGAGTAAAGCGGCTAACGAATGAAGATCAAAGAGCTCGTCAAGGATTCAAGCAGCAGGCATCTCGCAGGTAGATAAGGTTTTTTGGCTGGTAAATACAGTGACCGGGTGGATGGCTCCCTCCAGGAGATGGCGCTACTCTTCTAATGCGGATAAGGGATGTAATCCCTTATCTGCAATACCATATGTTATGACTCGCCGGGCTCTCTGTCAGAGTAACTAGCTAGATAGCTAGATAGATAGGTAGATAGATAGTTAGTTAGGGATAGGTAGGTAGGTAGGTAGTTAGGTAAGTTTAGATAGCCACTGGGTGTTTAGATAGGTTGTTAGTTTAGTTTTTAGATTCGTTTAGGTAGATCAGATAGGCAGATAGATTAGCTAGATAGGGTCAGTTAGGTCTGTTCTCTGTCAGAATCTGCCCACAATTCATGCTGTCATTTCTATATTATGCCTCACCTGGCCAGTCTGTTTCTCCTAGCTCACTTCCTCATTATCACCTGCAGCCTATTGGTTCTGCTCTCCTTAAATAGCCGGCTAATCCTCTGCAGGATTGCCGGTAATATGTTTACCTTAGTGTTCTGCTCCCTTGTGTTTGCCCTGTTACCTGTTCCTGTTGTTTCCTGCTGGCTTAGTGTATTCCCGTGTACCAGACCGTTTCCGTTCCTGAATACTCTTCATTGGACTTCCCTGTGTACCAACTCGGATCTGCTTTGACTCTTCTCCTGTGTTGATATCCCGTGTACCAGACCTGATTCTGTTCCTGACGATTCTACTATCTACTCACCAGTTCCAGTCAGTTATCTCCTGGACCCTGGTAAAGTCGTGCTCCCAGGCATGGCTCCGCTGTGATCTGCAGCTCCTCTGCTCATCCTACCTTATACGAAGATGCAGCCCCTGCAGCATCTCTGTGCTCAGATTTCAACAATCTTCCTTTGGCTTCGGACTCAACCTTGCCACAGGTTCTATTGACTGTTTACATATATCACCGTGTGATAAACATAGAAAAATGGGATAAGGCGCAAATAGAACTGTAATAGAGTCAACGGGTATCTAAGTATCAAATAATGCCTGAATATCGTAAACCATACAACATAAAACAAGATAAAAAAATGTTCATAGTCACAATAAGAGGTGTTATAGATCCCAATGTCCAATTCACAAAATCATCTCAATGCAATTCACAGTGGTCATCAGACGTGTCTTCTTTAATATTCACAAATTCCACCGAATGATTCATATATATACGGAAGACAAGAAGACAAACATCAATTCTCCAATGGTGTAGTAATCCAATAAAACGTTTAATATACACAGGGTAAAAGTCCACTTACATTTAGCAAGATGATCGGTACATATAAAGGTTTCTTTAACATGCAGCCAAGTTCCTACTCCTGCTTCGTGTCGCGGTCAAGCTTTAAGTAAATTCCAGGTTTAGTTGCCACGGTAACCAATCTCGAGCTTTCATTAGAACTCTACGCATTTTGTCACAAAGACTTCGTCAGGGGTGATCCCATCTATAGCTATTATATATCACCGTGTGCCTATAATTGTAGTTATCCCTGGCAACCGCTTAAGAACGGTTTCCCTCTAAATATCCGGACTCTCACCGGTACTGTGGGTTGCAGTTAGTCCTGGCAACTGCCTAAGAACTGTTTCTCTAAAATCTCTGGACTCTCACTGGTACTGTGGGCTGTAGTTACCCTTGGCGACTGCCTAGGTTCAGTTTCATCATCATTACCTATCACTGCAAGTTCCGTTCCTTTCCGGACAAGCACTGGTGCAGAAGTCGCTGTGTATCAGGTGACTTCTCTATCAACTGTTCCTTATTTATTCCAGTGGCCACGAGTGATAAATCAGTCTTGACACCATCCACTCAGTATCTCACCGGACTTCCTCCTGCACTTCCTACTCTACGGCCTTGGTAACGCTATTCCTGGGTTCTCCCCACCCAGTGCACATCTCACGACCCTCTGTTTTGTCTGCAGCCAAATCTGTCCCCACCACTAGGGGCAACAGTGAACACCAGACTTTCGGAGCAGACTCCGGATTTTGCTGTACTGGCTGGAGGGGTTCCTAACACCATACTTGCGTTCAGGCGGGAAAAACTTCCTGGAAAAGAATTCACAGGGGTGAAAGGTACCAGTAGAAGATTCTTGTCAAAGCATTGCTCCCACGTCAACCGATGAGGCGTCCACTTTGAGGAAAAAAGGCATCTCTTGGTTGGGCTGAACAAGAACAGGAGCCGCAGAAAATTATTTCTTGAGGGACTCGAATGCAGAAATAGCCTCAGGGGACCAATTCCTGGGATTAGCCTATTTTCGGGTGACGGCAGTAATAGGAGCAATTAGAGTAGAAAATTGCTTTTATTGTCTATAGTAGTTATCAAAGCCGATAAAGTGTTGCATCGATTTCAACCCTAAAGTATTAGGCCAATTGGCAATTGCAGACAACTTCTCAGAATTCATTGCAAGCCAGAACCAGAGACAATGTAACCCAGATACGGAATCCGAGAAACATCAAACACATTTTTTTCGAGTTTGCAGAGAAATCGATTTGCTGGAAGATGGGTGAGGACTTCTTTGACATGAGCGTGGTGAGAAACGAGATCAGGAGAAAAAAAAATCAAAATATTGTCCAAGTATACTACCGCAAAGCTGTAGAGAAGATCCTGGAAGACTTAGTTGATAAAGGACTGAAAGACTGCTGGGGCATTACAAAGCTCAAAAGGCATAACAAGATACTCAAAATGTCCCTCGCGAGTACTAAGGGCAGTCTTCCATTTATCACCTTCTCAGATGCTGATTAACTAATAAGCTCCTCTGAGATCCAGTTTGGAGAAGACTTTGGAACCACTATTCCGATCGAACAGTTCTTTGATGAGTTTAAGGGGGTACCGATTTTTAAAGGTTATGGCATTCAATTGCCGAGAATCGATGCAAGGACGCAGGGTCCAATCTTTTTTTTTGACAAAAAAGAAATCCGCTCCTGCCGGTAACAAAGATTTCCTGATAAAGCCACATTTGAGGTTTTCAGCTATGTACAGAGACATGGCCTGATTTTCAAGCAGTGAGAGAGGGTAAATTTTTCCTTTATCAGGTAACAAATCAATTGGGCAATCCCAAGGACGGTGAGGAGGGAGTATTTCTGAAGCAACTTTGCAAAAAAAAATCCAGGAAACGAAGTATAAGGACCGGGAAGCTCAGGTTGGGATAAAGGGTACAACAGAAAACAGATGCGTTAATTGACTTGACTTTAGAAAGACACTTCTTGAAGCATAAAAGCCCCCATAGGGTAACTTGAGCCAACCTCCAGTCGAATTAAGATGCATGAAGTTTAAGCCACGGAAGACCCAGAATAATGGAATTAATGGACTGAGGAAGAACCAGAAATTCGATAGTCTCCTTATGAAGCACCCCTACCGTCAGCCAAACAGGAGAGGTAATTCGGAATATTGAGCCATTAGAAACTCGATTCCCATCCACGGCGGTGAGGAAGAGTGGCTGAGGCAGATATCGAGTGGAGATATGGAGTTGTAAAGCCAGAGTGGCAGAGATGAAATTACTGGCAGAGCCAGAGTCCACAAAGGCGGATGTTTCATGAGGGCCGGCAGGAGTATCCAATGAGATGGTCATCAAAAAGTCTGGACTGGAAGAGAGGTAGGGAGTGGTAAGATTAACTCCTAAACCGGCCTCCCTATCACCGATTAGGAGGAGGCTCTTCCCGGTCTCTTAGTACAGGTGGATAGCAAATGACTGGATTCTCCACAATAAAAACATAAGTTTTGCTTAAAGTGCTTCTCTCTTTCTTCAGGGGAAAGATGGGATCGACTTATCTGCATAGGTTTCTCAGTGGGACCTGGGTTAAGAAAGCGGGAAGCAAGAAAAGGAGAAAATCGTCTGTCAGAAGATCATTCAGGAGAGTGTTCCCAAAAACGCAGATTGATTCTGTTACCGTTTCTGATTCTGTAAGAGAGATGAGGGAGTCCAGATCTGCTGGGAGCTCACAAGATGCCATCTCATCCTTATCCCGGTCTGCAAGGCCTTGCCAGAAGGTTGCCACTAATGCTTTGTTATTCCACTTCAGCTTAGAGGATAACGTACGAAATTCCACAGCGTATTGCCCAACGGTCTGAGAAGCTTGGCGTGGATTCAGAATGCTTGAGGCGGCTGAGGTGAGCCAGCCCGGTTCATTGAATAGCTTGCAAAAGGCCTTGTTAAAAGAGGAGGCGTTCTGCAAATGGGGATCGTTGCGTTCCCATTGAGGTGAGGCCCATGCCAAGGCCTGTCCAGAGAGAAGAGAGATTATGAATGCAACCTTAACAAGTTCAGAAGCAAATGATCCAGAATTACAATAAATATGGATTAGTCATTGGTTCAAAAAGACCCGGCACTTCTTGGAATCCACATCAAGTTTCTCAGGAGATGGAAGACGTAGAGGACTTTGATACTCTGGCTCCAGAATAGCGGCAGAGCCTCCTTTAAATCGAATGTGGATTTCCCTTATTGGTGGCAGTGAGATCGACGGTTAGAATCAGCTGACCGCCGATAGGAAGCCGAGAAGACCATCCCGTTGCCTAGCAACGGATACACAAGAGCTGCGCATGCGCTGGTGTCTGCCGGGCAGTAATACAGACGCGTCCCGTTGCCTTGCAACATGAAGGCATCCCTCCCCGGCACTTCCTGAATGTGCGGGGACAGAGCCTGACAGAGGGTAACAATTAGAGTGGCAGATAAGTAGGTTATTCAGGGACAAGTTACATACTAATGTAAAGGTGGGAAAAATGATTGGAAGGGTGCAGAGGAATCCGTCAAAGCAACTTTTGCACCTGGGCCCACAACTCGCTAGTTCCGCCTCTGATCAGGCCTATTATCTCTATGTGTGTATCCTTCTCTCCTCCATTCGCCTATCAAAACACGTATAGGAAAACAGGCAGATAATGAAAGTAAAAAGCAACAAATATTGAATACTTTCCACCATTTAATAATATCAAGGAACACATTTTAGTTGGAGAGATGAATGTGTGCAACTCAAGGGGCCTGGAAATCCACATGTTATAAATAGGACCGGTGCAACTAAGAGCTCAGATTGCGCCGGGAGCTCTTTAGAGCTAGTTTAGCGTCATGTACCAGGGTTTTTGCTTTGTCAATCAAGGATCATTTGGATGTATTACAGATGTAGGTGAGAAATAAAGAGTGTAAATGAGAGTTTGTGTAAAGGTGTTTTATGTTAAAATAATTTTTACATTGGTGTCTGTGCTTTATTTACATTTTTCTTTGGTGCACTACAGGTCCCAGCGGGCCACAGGGCACTTGTGGTTCCCCATGATGACACTTGTGGTTTAGCACCACTAACATAATATACTGCAAACTGAACAGTGGGCCCACCAAAATGCCCCTCCTGCAATGGTATAACTTGATATTTAATACTTGCAGCAATTGTCTTTTTGCAAATAACCCTTTAATAGATTCACTCTGCTCTTCACATCACAATGCAGAAATCATTCCCATGATTGTGAGTTGTATGACATTACTTTGGATATTAGAAAAGCGCAGATTGACATGGTGTTTTGTCGTCAGTAAATTAAATGAATTGCAAATCTCCTTGTAAATCACAAAATGGATCTTTAGTACATAACCCCTAAGTTGTGGTGATACCTTATCTGCAAAATACTGAATGGAATACATTAAATTATTCCTCATGTTGTCTATGTGTAGGTGAACAGATAGATAATGCATTTCATTGGGTTGATTCTCTTATTGACAGACTCTGTAATAAACTGCATTAGTATTGAATAAGTGGAGACAGTCAGATAGAGGGTTGGATGGGACGTCTAGTGATTACTGTGTCTATTATCCTTTATACTTTACAATAATATACATACTCTGCTTCTGGTGGGACATATTCTTTTATCCTATTAGAAGTCAAAAACAGATTGTGAGAATCTAAAACATAGTGTATGTGCAATATAGTTGCAGAACATTATTCTTAATTATTTTGTGCAACTTTTTGTACAATTTTGCTATGTGCTTGCTAGGAACTAATTACCTGATTACATAATTTCACGATTAACATGTGAGACAAGAAAGTTGGTTTTAATGTAACTTTATCGACTGCAGTGAGCTTTACTTTCTAAATGATTGGCTGGCAATTATTATTATTTCTTATTTACAGAATAATGTGTCAACATGTTACATAGCTCTTTACCGAGAATGTTTCCTCATTCACACTAGTCTCTTCCCAAGTGGAGTTTATAGAGTAAACTTTATACCACATAAACACACCATTATCTCCAAAGCTAATTAACCTTCAGTTATCAGGTAGTGCCTCCTGATTAAGGGAAAGCTCACCAAGCTCCTCTGGGACGGGAGTAATCTGAATATCTAAATATTCTCTATAAAACACTACATAACATCTAAGCACTAAATAATGGTAAATAAATAATGAATCAATTCATTCATGGAGTTTGTTGTACGTGTGCTGGACATAAAATGTAAAATAATTAAGATGCAATAATGTAATTACCCGTCCTCTGGGCTGTCCTCTGAAAAACAAAATGTTTAGAATAAGTTAATAGCCGTGCATAAACCAAAACTGATTTAGTAATGTTGGTGTAACAGCAGCTTATCACATCAGCACATACCTATCATTTCTATCTTGATATCACTCTGAAAGTAAAAGAAAAATGGGTAAGTACAGAATAAACATAAATACTTAGACATGTAAACTACCTCTCACAATTCCCGTATAACTTACATGAGGAACTTTTTCCAACTCTGGTTTCACACTACAAATAATAAATGCAGAATGTTATCACATACAGAACGTCACATCACATATATGGATGACCTTAAGGTACTTAGCCCTGTGTGGCTGCATTGGGTGTTCAGGGTAAGTGGGGTTTATTATAATTGCTGCGATCTAATCAGTTAGGGTGTATATCGCAGTAGAGTAGGATATTCTGTATACACATAATCAATTTAAAAAATGGCCAAGCAGAACAAGCAGGAAACGTATGTCGGGAGAAGTGGACAACCAGTAGGGGAAAAGGGCTCTGGTACTCGGATAATTATAGGTGTAAATGTCTGAGATGTTGGGGGTTTATGAGGAACATGTGGACATTGGAGGGTAACAATTGCGGATAAGTAGGTTACTCAGAGACAAGTTTCATATCAATACAAGATGGGAAAAGGATGGAAAAACTGCATAGCATATAAAGGGGAAGTACATATCTTTTCGGTATCAACCAGTATCACATTATTACAACTAAACCATACAATACGGAAATTATCAGTAATCCATAAAGCAATTACTCCATAACTACTGTCAAACATTTAATAGACCTCAGTGCAGGTTGGAACATCAATGTCTACATCTGGGGATTCACCACTAATTGTCACTGATGTGTTGGCACAAGAAAGAGATCTTGTGTTAAATATGTTTAGCACCTCTAAGATAATATACTGCAAACTGTACAGTATGCCCACCAAAATGCCCCTCCTGAAGTGGTATAGATTTATATTTAATACTTGCAGCAATTGTCTTACACCCTGGTCCTCACTTTTGTCCATACTTGTCTCCTCTTCCGAAATGTCCAGGAAGCTCCCGATTTTCAGGGAGTCCCCGGACTCCCTAAGAGCAGACTCCCACCCGGATCACGTGCAGAGGCAGGGTTTATGAAGCTATTTGTGTTATTATGCACCGCCTCCTGTCGAGCATTTGCTGTAAATAGCAGCATTGAATGACATGGGGTGGGGCCATGATTGCGTCACAGTGACTGGATCACTTATAAATAACTTATTTGTGGCTGGATCATGTAGAAAAAATTTATTGTAGATATGTAGCTCAATCAGAAATGCACTTATCGTGTTACATTGGGATGTGTTTTGTATGGAAATGTCATTGTTTGGGTTTGTAACTTTGCTAGAGGAAGTCTGTTTGCTGATAGCAGTAAATGTTAAGTTAGTCTTTATGTGAAGTGACAAACACCTGTTTAGCCTGTATACCCAGCAGGGGACCACTGCCTGGCTGTCTGGCGTGGCTGCATCTCAGAAAATGCAAGCATCAAGGTTTAGCACATAACAGAGTAGTGTAAATATTGTTAGCTTTGCATTGCATGTAAATCCATGTTTGGGAAACATATATCGTATCCTGAATACATTTCCTTTCGTTATTCCAAATGCACCCTCTAACTGCAGTAGGACGGGCTTACAAATGCTGCTACCACTGGACTCCTTACCGGCATCCAGTACCAGGTTTCTTCTGGGTAACTGACACTGCTAGTGTACCCCGTTACTGATGTACCTGGGCTGGTACCCCTGACCTCTTCCTATGGATCAGGGTTGCTGTGAATGGATCCCCCTGCCCTATCACACTGGCCAGAGCTGCTGGGTAGTGGGCAGAGCGTTGGTACCGCAAAGCTAGGTCCAAAGCTCAGGACAGCTGGGAACGGATTGGAGTTGGGTCTAATCTGTAGGTCACAGGGATGGAGAAGTTTCCAAGCAGGTCTTTGAAGCGAGTGGTATTCATTTATTTACACTGGTTGAAGGTACCCGTGAGCAGGTCAGATGAAACAAGAAGAACAATTTTCCATACAAACAGTGCTTTTTTATACAGTTTTGCACACAGCCTCACAGGGTACGCCTGAGGTCTGAGCTAGTTTTAGTATCAGGATGCAATATGTTTACCCAAACATTGATTTACATGCAATGCAAAGCTAACAATATTTACACTTATCTGTGATATAATAAAACTTGCTGTGATTTCCTGCATCTTGTTTTAGACACAGAGGAAATCCAACATCAAGTCTAATTAAACCTTTCTGTGCCTTCAGGTGTTGGACCCTGACACATCAAAGGGTCTAATTAACATGAGATTAACATGGGTCCTTTCTTCAGACAGTTGCAGAACACACATTTCCTCCATTTAAAAATTCCCAAAGAAAAGTTACAAAACCCCAAACAAGTAATTTCCCTACACCAAAATACACAAAAGAGTTCATCAACAAATGCTTATTACATCAGTTATATACCTCAAAAATAATGCGTTTCCTCTAGCAAAGTTAAAACAACAGACGAATTTCCTCCCCTGGACTCAGAAATAAAGATATTTCCTTTACCAAAATACACACAATACCAAATATTACATTTGCAATTATTTCCTTTAAATAAATTTATACTGCAATTTATTTATAAGTGATCCAGTCACAATAGGAAATGGCACATCCAACAGCACTGTGTACTTAATTATCCTGTAAGGAGGAATAATATTTTATACTGCCAGGAAATGTATCTATGCATGGTACATACGTGTCTTCAGTTCTATCGTCATATCTGGTAAAGTCGACTCTGTTAGACAAAGTAAAAAGCTTTAAAATAAATATTAAAACATGTGAAAAAAATGATTAAAGGAGCTTTCCAACTTCTAATTACTTTAGATTGCTTGTATAACTTTCAGCAACATTTAGTATATACATTGTTATTTTTCTGTCTTTAGTCTGTACCTTTCAGCCATATCTTTATATCATTCAGCAGATTTGTTTGTTTTTGTTGATCTGGGATACAATAGAAAACTGTGTTTTGGATACAACTGTATCTAATGTAAAGAGCAAAGCAGTGCGGTATTGTATTTTATAGCTACAAAACTAAACACTGTGTCCTAATTCATGTGCGGACGGAACTTGTATGTACGTTGTGTGTTAACGGGAGCATGGAACTTGTATGTAAGTTGTGTGTTTACAAGAGCACGGAACTGCTATGTAAGTTGTGTGTTTACAAGAGCACACAGCTTGTATGTAAGTTGTGTGTTTACAGGAGCACGGAACTTCTATGTAAGTTGTGTGTTTACAAGAGCACGCAGCTTGTATGTAAGTTGTGTGTTTACAGGAGCACGGAACTTGTATGTAAGTTGTGTGTTTACAGGAGCACGGAACTTGTATGCAAGTTGTGTGTTTACAGGAGCACGGAACTTGTGTGTAGTTCTGACCATATTCAAATCTAAATCTCGAGATACGTTTCCATGTGAATCTGGGTGTAAGCACGCTCTGTCTAAACAGTACTTGTCTGTAGACACAGAACAGACTGCAGTATACGCACATGTGTAAGTAGAATAACAAGTTACACTTGAGCAAAATATAAAATAACAACTCTTAACGGTATAATTATTTATATAAATACATGTTTTTAATATAATATTTAAAATGTATTTATTTACATTAATTACATAAATATGATATCAATGTGTACTGTGCATACAATGCACTTTAAGATTATATCTTAGCTGCATACACTTGTTCTGTGATAGCTAGTGACACACATACTTGTAATTTTTAAACCAAAGACTTTATAGTTGGGGTAGGGCATGTCCTAGATCATCTTTAAATTTCAGTGTAAAAAGAAAACCATCAAGTATTTGTGTGCTGCATGAAAACACAGCCAATATTTATCTTATGTACAAAATAATACTCTAATTTGCACCCCTTGCATTCTAACATGGTTTGTCCAGTTCTAAATGTACTCCTTTCTTGTCTTACTTTCCTTAATGAATCAGACCCTAAGTTATGATCATACTGTGCATGGAAAATACAGCAGAGCCCACATACCACATAGTTCCTCATGTTGTCTCTGTGTAAGGCAGGCCTGGCCATGCTGTGGCACTCCAGGTGTTGGGGAACTACAAGTTCCAGCATGCTTTTCCAGTAGATGACCAGCCGATAGCTGGCAGGGAATGCTGGGACTTGTAGTTTCACAAAACTTAGAGAGACACAGGTTGGCCAGGCCTGGTGTAGGGAATTTGGTCGATGGTTAGACATTCATTTGGTCGACAATTCAAATGTAGACAGTATTATTATGTGGACAATCTGAATGATGACAGTATTATAAAATGTCATCCAAAATAAAAGATATAATAGAGTACACCATGATTTTGTCAGAACAAAACTTGTGTAAGACTATGCTAATATTAATGTGGTTTTACCATATATGAAACGTCCAAGTAAGAAAATATAATAACATAATTACCGATTTTCAGGTCTGGCCTCTGAAAAACAAAATGAATAATTCAGAATATGTTTACTGAAAACATTTGTATAAAATCAATGTGATTTAGTAATGTTACTGCCATGTACTAGTGTAACACACCTAACAGAACGTACCTTGTACAAATATGGTCCTTACCTATAAAAGTAAGAAAAAATGGGTAAGTACAGAATAAACATAAATACTTAGACATGTAAACTACCTCTCACCATTCCCCTATAACTTACATGAGGCATTTCATGCTCTGGTTTCACACTACAAATAATAAACGCAGAATGTTATCACATACAGAACGTCACATCACATATGGATGACTTTATGGTACTTATCCCTGTGTGGCTGCATTGGGTAAGTGGGATTTATTATAATTGCTGCGCTCTAATCAGTAAGGGTGTGCATCGCAATAGAGTAGGATATTCTTTGCACACATAATAAGTTTAAAAAAGGCCAAGCACATCAAACGGGAAACGTATGTCTGGAGAAGTGGACAGCCAGTTGGGGAAAAGGGGTTCTGGTACTTGGATAATTATAGGTATAAATGTCTGAGTTGGGGGTTTATGAGAAACGTGTGGGCATTGGAGGGTGTTACGCTAGTCGTGAAAATAAGACCCACCTTCTGGTATTGGCGCAGCTAATCTAGAAGAAGCAAAGTCTCACATGCCCCTGGTTTTCACCAGGGACCCCCTTAAGAAGGTTTTGACTTTGAGGCAAAGACACGCAGGCTGTGGCCCTCCTAGGTAGCCACCAGATAGGTAGAGAGATAGCGAGGTCGAACAATCCGAGTCAGAACTGTGGAGGAGATAGGTACCTAGGTAGCAGGCAGAGAGCAGGCCAGAGCCTCCTTTAAATAGAAGGTGGATTAGCCTCATTTGCAGTGAGATCGATGGTCAAAATCAGCTAACCGCCGACAGGAAGCCGAGAAGATCGTCCTGTTGCCCAGCAACGGAGACGCGAGAGCTGCGCATGTGCCAGCACCCGCCCGGTAGCCACACAGATGCGTGCCGTTGTGTGATTGTCCAGAATAGAAAGGCATTCATCCCAGACACTTCCTGAATTTTCGAGAACGGCGCCTGACTGTACCCCCCCTCTTTCCGAGAAGGGAAATCTCTGGAAGGAAATGTCTTTAGGAAGGCAGACAAAAGATGGAAAGCGTGAAGATCCTCTTCATTTACCCAGGACCTTTCTTCGGGTCCAAACCCTTTCAGTGGACCAGATACTGGCAATGCCCGTGAGGGCGACAAACATCCAGGATGTGGCTGATTTCATACTCGTCACCGTCCGTAGATGGAATGGAGGATGGCTGGGAGGGAATGTGGGTATATTTATTAAGTACTAGAGGTTTCAACAGAAAAATATGAAAGGTATTATGAACCTTAAGAGAGGAGGGGAGAAGAAGTCCATAAGTAACTGGATTGATGACCTGGGTTACAAGAAAGGGACCAATGAATCGCAGAGCCAGCATCATGGATGGTACCTGTCTGAGGTTCCGGGTAGAGAGCCATACTTTGTCACTAGGATGGAGCATGGGAACAAACTTTGAATGATGATGTGCAGAACGTTTATACTGCTGAGAGGACTTCAACAAATTTTCCCTAGCAGAAGTCCAAGTATGTGCAAGATCTTAAACAAAGGAGCGAGCAGCAGGAACTGTGGGAGCCTGAGAGGAGGTAAAATCTGGTAACATGGGATGAGAACCAAAAACTGTATAAAAAGGAGAATAACCAGATGAGCTATGAACATGATAATTATGGGCAAACTCGAGCCATGGAAGTAGATTGCTCCATTCCGATTGGTTGTTGGAAGAAAAACAATGGAGAAATTCCTCAAAGTCCTGATTTACAAGTTCAGTTTGACTGTTGGTCTGAGGATGAAAGCCCGAGGAAAACTTCAAATCAGCTCCCAAATCTTTACAGAAAGGTCTCCAGAAGTGTGATACAAATTGGACTCCGTGATCAGCTATTATCTCTTGCGGCATCCATGGAGACAGAAGATTTCTTTGATAAACACTTGTGCCAACTTGGAAGTGGAAGGAAGACCATTTAATAGGACAAAGTGAGCCATTTTAGACAACCTATCCACGACCTCACATATAGTGTTGAAACCATTGCTGAGGGGAAGGTCGGAGATGAAATCCATGGAGAGACTAACCCTTGGTCATTCAGGAATGGGTTGAAGAGAAAGCAAACTAGCAGGAGCATGTCTGGGTGATTTACTTTGGGCACAAACTACACAGGCAGCGACAAATTCACGGGTGTCGGACCGTAGAGTTGGTCAACAATAACGCCAGGATAATAAGGCGAAAGTCTTCTTAAAACCAGCATGGCATGTGAATTTAGAGGATTGAGCCCAGTGAAAAACCATCAGGCAAAAATGTAGATCAAGGTAAGAACAACCAGCAGGAGGAGTCCTAGGAGATGATCTAGTAATGGCAAAAATGCTGGAACATTCAAGTATCCGCCGAGGCTCGGAGACAGGAAGCAAATCAGATTCATCAAAGAACCGAGACAAGCATTCGCTCGACAATTCTGGGCACCAGAGAGGTAAGTAAGTCTCAGAGTAAAGCAGCTAAAGAATGAAGACCAAAGAGGATTCAAGAAGCGGGCATCTCGCAGGTAGTTAAGGTTATTATGGTTGGTAAATACAGTGACCGGGTGGATGGCTCCCTCCAGGAGATGGCGCCACCCTTCTAATGCGGATTTGATAGGATGTAAACCCTAATCTGCAATACCATAATTGCGTTCAGATGAGAAAAAGTTCCTGGAAAAGAATCCACAGGGGCGAAAGGTACCAGTAGAGGATTCTTGTGAAAGCACTGCTCCCACGTCAACAGATGAGGCGTCCACTCTGAGGAAAAAAGGCATCTCTTGGTTGGGCTGAACAAAAACAGGAGCCGCAGAAAATGGCTTCTTGAGGGACTCGAATGCAGAAATAGCCTCAGGGGACCAATTCCTGGGATTAGCCGTTTTTCGGGAGTTTGCAGAGCAATCGATTTGCTCGAAGACGGGTGAGGACATCATTGACATGAGCGTGGTGAGAGACGAGATCAGGAGAAAAAAAAAATCAAAATATTGTCCTAGTTCCTCTAGTTCTAGACATGGATCTCTCTCTCTCTTGCCGGCGCCTGTCTTGCGCCGTGGCCGTCCGCCATCTTGACCAGAGGTTTGCGCATGTGCAGACCTACAGACTGTTAAAACCTTGTTCCTATCCTCATTGGATAATTAATTACTCCTCACTACTTAAGACACATGTTGCCCTATTACCTTTGCTTGTTCTTGGTCCTCATTCTGTTGAGATACCAAGGAGTTTCCTGTTCCTGCCTATGGTACCTGTTTGCTGTGGACGCTACCTGCACCTGGACAAGTCTCTACTTCACACAAGTGGTAATACATGCCAGCCGCAGACCGCTCCATGCTACCTCGTATCTTACCTGCTTCTGGACAAGTCTTCATTCCACATCAGTGGTGATACCTGCCAGCCGCAGACCGCTCCATGCTACCTCGTATCTTGCCTGCTCCTGGACAAGTCTTCATTCCACATCAGTGGTAATACTTGCCAGCCGCAGACCGCTCCATGCTACCTCGTATCTTACCTGCTCCTGGACAAGTCTTCATTCCACATCAGTGGTAATACCTGCCAGCCGCAGACCGCTCCATGCTACCTCGTTTCTTACCTGCTCCTGGACAAGTCTTCATTCCACATCAGTGGTAATACCTGCCAGCCGCAGACCGCTTCATGTTACCTCGTATTTTACCTGCTTCTGGACTAGTCTTTATTCCACATCAGTGGTAATACCGGCCAGCCGCAGACGGCTCCATGCTACTTCGTACCTTACCTGCTCCTGGACAAGTCTTCACTCCACATCAGTGGTAATACCTGCCAGCCGCAGACCGCTCTATGTTACCTCGTACCTTACCTGCTCCTGGACAAGTCTTCACTCCACATCAGTGGTAATGCCTGTCAGCCGCAGATTACTCCACGCTACTTGTATCTTGCCTACTCCTGGACAAGTCTTCACTTCACATCGGTGTTAATACCTGCCAGCCGCAGATTGCTCTATGCTACTTGTATCATGCCTGCTTCTGGACAAGTCTTTACTCACATCGGTGATAATACCTGCCAGCCGCAGACTGCTTCAGGCTACCTTGTATTCTCCCTGCCCCTGGACAAGCCTTCACTTCATGCTAGTGGTAATACCTGCCAGGTGCAGCTTACTTTAATTACTTTGTATGTTACCTATTTTCGGGACTGAGTTCTATTGTGCCTCGGTAGTATAGCTGCGAGTCGCTGACTCTTCTACTACTGTATGATTGGCTGCTCGCATAGACTTCCTTCAGTTGTCAAGCATCTGCCTGTTTTATACTACCTGCGTGCTAAGCACTTGGAACTCTCTCCTCCTATTATTACTGCTCATCATTCTGCCAAGTTATTATTGTTTCTACTGCTCAGAGACTATATATATATATATATATATATATATATATATATATATATATATATATCATTGACATTCCTTTTCCCATTCAGTTTAAGTAGTGCCGTGTATCTATTGTGCTTAGCTGAACCGTATATTCACCATACTCCCCAGGGGGCCGCGACCTGCACAGTGGAAGCCGCTAAAACCCATACTTCCTTGTGGGAGTTCCTGGAGAAGACCAGCCACTGTGTTAGACTCAGCGCCTCTGGTGAGTAAGGCTACATTCTGGGTAAAACTCCTAGTGCCCGTGACAAGAAGACTTTGGAACCACTAATCCGATCGAACAGTTCTGTGATGAGTTGAAGGGGGTATCAATTTTTAAAGGTTATGGCGTTCAATTTCCGATAATCGATGCAAGGACGAAGGGTACCATCTTTATTTTTGACAAAAAAGAAACCAGCTCTTGTCGATAACAAAGATTTCCTGATAAAGCCACGTTTGAGGTTTTCAGCGATGTACAGAGACATGGCCTGATTTTCAGGCAGCGAGAGAGGGTAAATCCTCCATTTAGGAATGGGTTTGTCAGGTAACAAATCAATTGGGCAATCTCAATGGCGTTGAGGAGGGAGTATTTCTGAAGCAACTTTGCAAAGAAAATCCTGGAACGAAGTATAAGGACCGGGAAGCTCAGGTTGTGTTGAAAGGATACAACAGAAAACAGATGCGTTAATTGACTTGACTTTAGAAAGACACTTCTTGAAGCATAAAAGCCCCCATAAGGTAACTTGAGCCAACCTCCAGTCGAATTAAGATGCATGAAGTTTAAGCCACGGATGACCCAGAATAATGGAATTAATGGACTGAGGAAGAACCAGAAATTCGATAGTCTCCTTATAAAGCACCCCTACCGTCAGCCAAACAGGAGAGGTAATTCGGAATACTGAGCCATTAGAAACTCAATTCCCATCCACGGCGGTGAGGAAGAGTGGCTGAGGCAGATCTCGAGTGGAGATATGGAGTTGTGAAGCCAGAGTGGCAGAAATGAAATTACTGGCAGAGCCGGAGTCCACAAAGGCGGATGTTTCATGAGGGCATTGGGAGGAGTATCCAATGAGATGGTCATCAAGAAGTCTGGACTGGAAGAGATGTAGGGAGTGGTAAGATTAACTTCTAAACCGGGCTCTCTATCACCGATTAGGAGGAGGCTTTTCTTCTAAGTATTGCTTAAAGCGCTTCTCTCTTTCATTAGGGGAAAGATGGGATCAACTTATCTGCATAGGTTTCTCAGTGGGACCTGGGTTAAGAAAGCGGGAAGCAAGAAAAGAAGAAAATCGTCTGTCAGAAGATCATTCGTGAGAGCGGTCCCGAAAACGCAGATCAATTCTGTTACACAGAGAGATGAGGGAGTCCAGATCTGCTGGGAGCTGAGGGGATGCCATCTCATCCTTAACTCGGTTGGTTTTAATGTAACTTAATCGGCTCCACTGAGCTTTACTTTCTAAATGATTGGCTGATAATTATTATTATTTCTTATTTACAGAATAATGTTACATAGCTCTTTACCGAGAATGTTTCCTCATTCACACTAGTCTCTTCCCAAATGGAGTATAGAGTAAACGTTCTACCACATAAACACATCATTATCTTTGAAGCTAATTAACCTCCAGTTATCAGGTAGTGCCTCCTGATTTAGGGAAAGCTCACCAAGCTCCTCTGGGGCGGGACTAATCTGAATAAATCTGAATAAATAGACACTCTCTGTAAAACACTGGATAATATCTAAGCACTATATAGATAATGGTAAATAAATAATAAATCAATTCATTCATGGAGTCTGTTGAATGTATGCTGGACATGAAATGTTAAATTATTAAGATACAATTATCTAATTACCCTTCCTCTGGGCTGTCCTCTAAAAAACAGAATGTTAAGAATAAGTTAATAGCCAAGCATAAGCCAAAACTGATTTAGTAATGTTAGTGTAACAGCAGCTTATCACATCAGCACATACCTATCATTTCTATCTTGATATCACTCTGAAAGTAAAAGAAAATGGGTAAGTAGAGAACAAACATAAACATTTAAACACATGAAATACATTTCACCATTTCCATATATGTTCTTGTTAAATAACTTACAGGGAGAAAACGTTCTTCCACATCTCTACAAACAGAAAATACAGAATGTTAGAACATACAGAAGTCATATCACATATATAATAACTTATGACTGTTAGTGCTGTGTGGCTGCATTGGGTTTGAATCTATTAATTTGATGGTGGGGGATAGTTAATGTAATTGGACCATGGTGTTACCTATTTAAGGCTGTGTGTATGTGTATGTGTATTTCTAAAATGTGAATACTATCATTTAAATTTAGGGACAGGTTAGGGTGAAAATGCTTACTTATTAAATATGAATGCTAATAATTTAATATTGTGGTAGGTTGTGGTGAAATATGTCTATTTTTAAATGTGAATGCTATTAATCTAATTTAATCAGTTGCACATGTGCAGCCAAACATTTCCGGGAGCTTAGTCTACTCTCCTGGAGGTCTCCCGGACATTGCCAGAGAGTAGGCGAGTATGATGTTTAGTGACACAGAAAAGAATGTTTCACATCCAAAGCCGAATCGCCTTTTTAAAATCCAGGCAGTGTTTGGGAGATTTTTGTTTTAATGTGTGTGTGTGTGTGTGTGTATGTGGGCGGGGCAAAGCAAATTATTGCACCTGGGCCCACAACTCACTAGTTCCGCCTCTGATCAGGCCCATTATCTCTATGTGTATATCCATCCCTCCTCTATTTACCTATCGAAACACATAAAGGAGGACAGGCAGATAATGAAAGTGAAAAGCAACAAATATTGACTATTTGCCACCATTTAATAACATCATGGCACACATTCTAGTTGGAGAGATGAACGTGTGCAACTCAAGGGGCCTGGAAATCCACATGTTATAAATAGGACCGGTGCCGCTAAGAGATCACTCTGCGTCGGGAGCTCTTTAGAGCTAGTTTAGTATCGTGTACCAGGGTTTTTGTTTTGGCAAGCAACGATCATTTGGATGTATTACAGATGAAGACCCCTGAATGTAGGTGAGTAATAACAAGGGTAAATGAGAGTTTGTGTAGGGGTCTTTTATGCTAATTAAAGTAATTTTTACAGTGGTGTCTGTGTTTAATTTACATTTTTCTTTGGTGCACTACAGGTCCCTGTGGGCCACAGGGCACTTGTGGTTCCCCATGGTGACACTTGTGGTTTAGCATCACTAACATAATATACTGCAAACTGTACATTTGGCCCACCAAAATGCCCTTCCTTAAATGGTATAGATTGATTTTTAATACTTGCAGCAATTGTCTTACACCCATGGTCCTCACTTTTGCCCATACTTGCCTCCTCTCCAGAAATGTTATTGTCATTATGCACCGTCCCTGTCGAGCAATTGCTGCAAATATTGGCATTCAATGGAAGGGGGCGGGGCCATGGTAACATGATTGTGTCACTCTGCCACCTCCTTTCTTGTCACCTGACATCTCCCCCGGGATCTCCCGGGATCTTATTTGAAGGAGAGACTGCTCGTTTGAGGTCTAGCAGCATGGCTCTTGGCTCAAGAACTCCTATGGGCCGAAGCACCTCCCTGTCTGTCCAAAGACCCTGGAGACGGAACTGGAGAACAACAGCTCCCCAGCCCTTCATACTGGCATCTGTTCTCACCAGAATCCAACACCACAGGACAAGAGATCAGCCCACCTTCAGAAGCTCTTGAACTAACCATCATTTCAGAGGTTGACGAGTCTCCCTGGAGAGTATAATTCGTTGGGTCTCCAGATGAAACAAGGGGGAGCCGGCCATTGTCTTAGTATATTCCACCGGAATGTAAGAGAGTGGAAACGACCGTATGGGAGGGTTTTGAACGTCGATACCATCAACCCTAGAATCCCCATGTCCAAGCGCATGGAAGGACAAGGGTGACTCCGGAATAACCAACCGTACAGAGAGTTGTCTGTAGAGAAGTTTCTGGAGACAGATCTTCTGAAAAGTGGTGTCCATTATTAATCATAGAAACCTCATCCTCTGTGAGGGCATCAACTGGGATCTGGAATAATTGATTATCAACTGTGTTGCTCCAGAATTCGAATAGACAGGATAAGATGTTGATAGAGAAAAGGACCTGATAAGGATTTGAGGAGAAAATAGTCCAAATGTGGAATAATGTTCACTCCCAAGGCACATAAAGATGCTGCCATTAATGTCATAATCTTTGTGAAAATTCTCTGGGCTGTGGAAAGCCAAAGGGGAACACCCTGAATAGATAATGGGAGCTACCTACTGTAAAAACAAAGGACTGATCCCATCCGACACTTGTCTACTCGTAGATGTTGGTTTAGTCCCTTGGTTGGTTTCTGCCACTCTGGACATGATCCCCAAGATCCAAATATCTCAGGTGGACACCGCCCACTAATATTTGAATAATTGTAGGTGACCCCCTACCCCGGCAGTCTCGAGGAGAGGAAGGTCCCGTCATGCTGATTATTATCATTGTTTATTTTTTTTTGAGATCTTGTGATTTGAACGTCTTTTGGAGTAAGCATCTCTACCCGTTTGCGACTGCCCTCGTGTTGCAAGGAGTCTACCTCTATTGGCGGGCTGAACTTTAAAGCTCGTGTTCACAAGAAAGGATCTCCCAAAAAACCCAAAACACGGAGTTCGTGGTTTATGGACATTCACCGGCAGGAAAGTACTTTTGCCTCCGATTGTTTGGCTAATCATACTGTCCAGTTCTGGACCAAACAGAGAAAAAGTTTCAGTTAAGTGCTTATACATAGCATTATGAGTTTATATAAATACACATACATATCTCCTAAGTCTACAGGGATAAACCTAGAGTTGTACTCCCCAACACAATCTTGTGTTAATATATATAACAGAATAATCCTCACAATAGAAGACTCTCAACAATAAGTTGATAACTATGTGAAGAAATCAGAAAATATTCTACAGATATCTATTTGTATACATATGTGTAAGGTAAAACTGATATAACACACTCATCCCTCCAGAACCATGTCTAGTACAGAGTACACGCCCACTACTGCAGAGTACACGCCCACCTCCCCCGTCAGGCTCCTGGAAGACAACTTAATAAAGTTGGTAAGTATGTGCTATTGTTTAAAAAGAAACAGACAGGCCATAAACAATCACACAGCAGAGATAATAGATAGTATAATCCAATGGTTTATAAAACTTTTGCAGTTCGCGGCGCCCTTAGAGTCTCCATAATTTTTTCAAGGCACCCCTCCAAAATAATTACCGAGTAGTCCCGTTTTATAAGTAGTCAAATAAACGCAATAAGTATTTGGGTCAGGACAGAAATACTTATTTAGTTGTATTCAAAAATAATACACATAAATCCAAGGGAAAAGAATATTTTTATATTTTTTTTTCAATTATATTTCTGTCAAAGAATAATTTACAGCTAACACACACTGTGCCCCTTCATCCACACACTCTGTGTCCCCTCTGCATCCACGCTCTGCCCCCTCGCTTCTCACTGAATGACATTCATTGAGAAGCAGCAGGAGATATGATGCTGGGTCCTAGGTGCCGCCGGATTGGTAAATTATTATTTTTTGTTTGTTTTTTTCCTATTCCTGTCCACGGCACCCCTGTGACAGCGCCGCGGCTCCCACACAGTTTGGGAACCTAGGGTATGATCAATTTTTTTTTTGACCCTGGCTATTACCTCAAAACAGTAGGGAAATTAATCTCTGGATAATCAAATGAATGACTCATAATAATTTTACTGAACACTCATGTAAAATACTGTCTGCATTAACTTCAGAGCCTTCTATAATAAAACTCTAAACTGTAGTTAGATTTTATATATATATATATATATATATATATATATATATACAGTGTTCTCTCTATTACCACAAGGACCCTCATTAACCAGTTATTCCCCAGTGCGGTACTTACTGCTGAGGACAGTGTCACACTGAGCACGCACAGCCTCCTGGGAGTAAATGTATTAATGTCCGGATTCTTCAACTCCGGCGTGTTCAGCGTCTTCGGCGATTAAATTTGAAGCGGCACTGCATTGTAAAGGGAAGTTTCCCTTTACAATGCAGCGCCGCTTTAAATTTAATCGCCGAAGACGCTGAACACGCCGGAGTTAAAGAATCCGGACATTAATACATTTACCCCCTGGTCTCTTTACCCCACAGATAATCTGACGGAACATTGTGAACAGGTAAAAAACTCTGCACAAGAATTTTTGTTCTTATCAGACACTATGGGGTAAATGTATCATACTCAGGTTTCTTCAACTCGCGGGAGTTCGGCGAGATGACAGCTAAAATTTAAAGCGGCACTGCCTTGTAAAGGGAAACTTGCCTTTACAAGCCAGCGCCGCTTTAAATTCTAGCTGTCATCTCGCCGAACTCCCGCTAGTTGAAGAAACCGGAGTATAATACATTTACCCCTATATTTCTTTTCTTTTTTTTTTTTTTAAAGAAATACAGATTTGGCAACTTTCACAGAGAAAAATACAGTAAAATAATTACTAGCTCTGACTCTGGCTAATAGCCTCAAAACAGTAATATAAAGATGCTCTCGCACTGCTGAACGCCTCTGCAGGAAATCTCGCTCCCTGGCTGACTTCCTCCACTTTAAATTCATACTCTCTTCTTTCTCCTCTGCCCTCTCCCTCGCTAAACAATCCTTCTTTAAGTCCCTCATTTCTTCTCAGTCCTCCAATCCCCGCCGCCTCTTTGCCACCTTCAGCTCCCTCCTCTCCCCCCCCTCCCCCTCTGTCCCGCCTTCCCTCTCCGCTTCTGACTTCGCCACTTTCTTCTCTCCAAAATTGAGGCCATCAGACTGAACATCTCCTCCTCCCCTTCTCCGGCCACCCTCATCGCTTTACCTCCCCCATCAACCAACTCTGGTGCTCCTTCAGTCCTACAACCGGTGAAGAAGTTCGCTCCCTTATTCTTTCCTTTCCACCCTCTACCTGCCCTCTCGATCCCATCCCCTCCCACCTCCTTCCCGTTCTCTCTCCAACGGCCTGCTCTTACCTAGCACACCTTTTCAACCTATCACTCTCCTCTGGTGTAGTACCCTCCTCTTTTAAACACGCTCTTATCTCTCCTATCCTCAAAAAACCCAATCTTGACCCCACCTCTCTTGCTATTTATCGCCATATCTCTCTTCTCCCCTATGCCTCCAAATTACTTGAGCGGATTGTCTGCAGCCGCCTAACCAGGCACCTCGTGGACAATTCCCTCCTTGACCCTTTCCAATCTGGCTCCATTCTACCGAAACTGCCCTGGCCAAGGTTATTAATGATCTCCTATCAGCCAAATCCAAGGGTCACTTCTCCATACTCATCCTCCTTGACCTCTCTGCAGCCTTTGACACCATGGACCACCCCTTCCTGCTGCAAACTCTTCTCTCTCTCGGCCTCTTTGGTTCTGTCCATGCCTGGTTCGCCTCATACCTCGCTAATCGCTCCTTCTCTGTATCCACGTCTGGTTCTTCCTCCTCCTCCTACCCTCTCCCCGTAGGAGTCCCGCAGGGCTCTGTTCTTGGCCCTCTACTCTTTTCGCTCTACACTTCCTCCCTTGGTGCTCTCATCTCCTCCTTCGGTCTTCACTATCACCTTTATGCTGACGACATTCAACTCTATATCTCCTCTCCTGATCTTTCCTCCACCCTCCTCGCTCGGGTATCCGACAGCCTCTCCGCCATCTCCTCCTGGATGTCCGAGCGCTTTCTCAAAATCAATATCTCTAAAACTGAACTCATTGTTTTTCCTCCGCCCAGACTCCCATCCCACGATGACCTCTCTATTGTCGTCAACAACAACACCATCTCCTCTGTCACCCAACTTCGCTGCCTGGGTGTCACCCTCGACTCCTCTCTCTCTTTTGCCCCCCACATTCATTCCCTTGCCCAAGCCTGTCGCTTCCAACTACGCAACATCGCCCGCATCCGTCCTTTTCTCTCTCAGGATGCCACCAAAACTATCATCCATACACTCATCATCTCCCACCTTGATTCTTGTAACCTCCTCCTCACTGGCCTCACCCACTCCCATCTCTCCCCCCTCCGCTCTATACTCAATGCAGCCGCAAGACTCATCTTCCTCTCACGCCGCTCCTCCTCTGCCTCCCCTCTCTGCCTTGCCTCACACTGGCTCCCCTTCCCCTACAGAATCCTTTTCAAACTCCTCACCACCACTTACAGGGCTCTCTCCAACTCTACTGCCCTTTATATCTCTAACCTCCTCTCCATTCACACTCCTGCCCGCTCCCTGCGCTCGGCCAACGACCGCCGCCTCTCCACCACTCTTATCACCTCTTCCCACTCCAGAATCCAAGACTTTTCCCGTGCAGCCCCCCTTCTCTGGAACGACCTCCCTCATTCCATCCGTCTCTCTCCTACTCTGTGCTCCTTCAAACATGCACTCAAAACTCACCTCTTCCTCAAAGTCTACCAACCATCCACATAACCCCCATCTCCTCCCTTTAGCTCGTCCTCCCTTCTCTCCTCTTGCCTCAACTGGCTCCTCTTGTGCCTGGTCTGTTTACCCTGCCTTAGGATGTGAGCTCGTATGAGCAGGGCCCCCTCCCCTCCTGTCTCCTTACCTGTTCTTACGCTCCGTCTTTACTGCATATGACTGGCCGGAGTTCCTGAAGTATTGGTACTTTTTGTTCATTGTTCTGTATGGTTTCACCCTGTATAGTCTACTGTTAGTACTGTGTGCGGCGCTGCGGATACCTTGTGGCGCCTAACAAATAAATGATAATAATAATAATAATAATAATAATATAAATATCTGTGGTAATAATAATGTAAAAGAGGAAGATATTATGAAAATTCTCCTAAGTGCAGATAGAGTCTAGTTATAACCCTATATGCCCTTTGTAAACACATATATACACATATAAGCATACATATATATACATGCATGAACATATAACTCTGCTGACATATCAAAAACAACTTCCCCCGCTTGGGTACTTAGCTGCCATTGTTTCTTCAACGAAGTGAAGTCAGAAGCAGATGGATTCTCCATTATATCAGTCAGGAGTCCACTGAGGTAAACTTTAGCTGAATTTTCCCGCCTTTGGAGCACATCATTCAGCAGGGGGGGGGGGGGGGGAACGGTCTCCGTTACACTCCCTGCTCTGGAGGCTTTTGCATTGGGGAGGATTATCCTACCCGTTCACTGGAGGGTTTTGCTTATTATAACTCTCCTTTGTTTCTTTTGCGTTGCAGACTTTTAATCTGTGCTCAGATAGTGGTCAGATAAAATCCAAGTCCCCCCTCCGCCTCAGCGAGAGACTTGGTATTTCCCTGAAAATGGCGGCTCCTCAGACCAAGTCCCCGCGCTGTATACCAGAGGCAGCGCCAGACCCATTGGGGTAATACAGGGACAGTCACATAGTGGATGTCACTGCCTGCAGGGGAAATTGTTTTCTTTTTTTAATAAACAAAAACAGAACTATGATCCATTTATAAACTAAATGACCCAGTGTAAAACATAAGACTGATCCACTCCTAACCTCACTGACATGTCAGTAACACTAAGACAATAATAACAATCTAATCTAGCAGCAAGTACTGCAGAGCAGAACTGACACAGCCCAACTCCTTGGGCACTTAGACAACACTGAGGTCTGTGGGCAGGGTTGCCAACTCTGGAATGAAAAACAAGCAACCGCTTAGTGAAAAATAAGCCCAAACCAATCCTAAAAAGCCCCAAAAAAGACCAACTTACAGGGGACCGTCCTTTTCTATAACACTAATTTCTACACTGAATCTCCATTTAGGAAACCTTTATAAACACAAGAGGACACATTTATACACTGGGGCAAATGAAAAAGCAAATGCTGTAATTTAGGATACTGGTATGTTCTATCCCACACAGCCCCATGATATAACAGTATAAGCAGTCTTCTGACATGAGCAGCTTACTGAATGGGAGGGGAGGGTGTTATATAGCAGTGTTACCTGCTATAAGTGCAGCGATTGTGTGTCTGTCACAGCACTTATTACAGTAGGTTGTTGTAGATCCGTCTTCCTGTGATTTATTCCACGTCCTCCTCTGACTCCGCTCACCCACAAAGCGCCACTTCATTGGACGAATTCGCTGCACAACCCGCCCACAAAAAAAAACCTGAATGCACCAATCACATACTTGCAAACTCTCCCGGAATGTCCGGGAGACTCCCGCATTTTGCGAGAGTCTCACGGACTCCCGGGAGAGTGTGGAAATCTCCCGCATCTGGCAGAAATCTGCCCACTTCCTAGTGAAGTGGGCAGAATTAGGTCCAAAATGCCGCGATTCACCGGGAATCGTGGCGTTTGGCCAAAATGACGCAAATTTTTGGCCCCGCCCCAATCACGCCCACCTTCCCAGGCAGGCTCCCGGAAGCCAACTTCAGCAAGTTGGCAAGTATGACCAATCACAAAATGGTAACAGAGAAAAAAAAAGAAAAAAAAAAAGATCATGCAGCCTGAGGACTTGGAGAACGTGTCCAAGCCCAAAAACAAGCTACCCACGGCAGTGAAAAAAAACCCGCAACTTCCCAAAAAAAGAAGCTCAATTCCGCTTGTTATAAGCAGAATTGGCAACTATGCACTGAGGTCTGTGGGGTTACAGAGGGGAGGAGTCAGCAGCAAATTTAATTGTTAACTATTTAAGTGCCAACTCCATGCGCCCTCATACAAGCCCATGGTAGCAGTGTCCCCCAGAGGGGATGAAAGAGAAATTATAGGTGTAAATGTCTGAGATGTTGGGGGCTTATGAGGAACATGTGAGCATTGGAGTGTAAAAATTAGAGTAGTGGATAAGTAGGTTACTCAGAGACAAGTTTCAAACCAATGCAAGATGGGAAAAGAAAGGAAAATCTGCAGAGCATATAAAGGGGAAGTACATATCTTTTCGCTATCAACCAGTATCACATTATTACAACTAAACCATACAATGCAGAAATTATCAGTAATCGATAAAGTAATTACCCCATAACTACTGTCAAACATTTAATAGACCTCTGTGCAGGGTGGAACATCAATGTCTACATCTGGGGATTCACCACTAATTGTCACTGATGTGTTGGCACAAGAAAGAGATCTTGTGTTAAATATGTTTAGTACCACTAAGATAATATACTGCAAACTGTACAGTAGGCCCACCAAAATGCCCCTCCTGAAATGGTATAGATTTATATTTAATACTTGCAGCACTTGTCTTACACCCATGGTCCTCACTTTTGCCCATACTTGCCTCCGCTCCCGAAATGTCCAGGAAGCTCCCGATTTTATGGGGTTTATGAAGCTATTTGTGGTATTATGCACCACTCCTGTCGAACATTTGCTGAAAATAGCGACATTGAATGACAGGGGGCGGGGCCATGGTAACATGAATGCGTCACTGTGACTGGTTCACTTATAAATAACTTATTTGATGCTGGATCATGTAGAAATAATTTATTGGAGAAATTTATTTAAATCAGAGGTACAGGCACCAATGTATAATTTGAAATGCTCTTATCATGTTACATTGGGATGTGTTTGGTATGGAAATGTCATTATTTGGGTTTGCAACTTTGCTAGAGAAAGTCTGTTTGCTCATAGCAGGAAATACTAAGTTAGTCTTTATGTGAAGTGACAAACACCTGTTTAGCCTGTATACCCAGCAGGGGGCTGCTGCCTGGCTGTCTGGCATGGCTCCATCTCAGATAATACAAGCATCAAGTTTTAGCACATAACAGAGTAGTGTAAATATTGTTAGCTTTGCATTGCATGTAAATTCATGTTTGGGAAACATATATCGTATCCTGAGTAAGTTCCCTTTCGTTATCCCAAATGCGCCCTCTAACTGCAGTAGGACGGGCTTACAAACGCTGCCACCACTGGACTCCTTACCGGCATCCAGGACTGGGTTTCTTCTGGGTAACTGATGCTAGTGTACCCCGTGACTGGTGTACCTGGGCTGGTACCCCTGACCTCTTCCTATGGATCAGGGTTGCTATGGATGGATCCTCCTGACCTATCATACTAGCCAGAGCTGCTGGGTAGGGGGCAGAGCTGTGGTACCAGAAAGCTGGGTCCAAACCTCAGGACAGCCGGGAACGTATTAGAGTTGGGTCTAATCTGAAGGTCACAGGGATGGAGAAGTTTCCAAGCAGGTCTTTGAAGGAAGTGGTGTTTATTTACTCACACTGGTTGAAGGCACCAGTGAGCAGGTCAGATTAAACAAGAAGAATAATTTTCCATACAAACAGTGCTTTTTTTTATACAGTTTTGGACACAGCCTCACAAGGTAAGCCAGCCCCCTGAGATCTGAGCTATTTTTGTATCAGGATGTAATATGTTTATCCAAACATGGATTTACATGCAATGCAAAGCTAACAATATTTACACTTATCTGTGATATCCTAAAACGTGCTGTGATTTCCTGCATCTTGTTTTAGACACAGAGGAATTCTAACAGCAAGTCTAATTAAACCTTCCTGTGCCTTCAGGTGTTAACCCTCACACATCAAAAGGTCTAATTAACATCAGATTAACATGGGTCTTTTCTTCAGACAGTTACAGAATACACATTTCCTCCACTTGAGAATTCCCAAAGAAAAGTTACAAAACCCCAAACAAGTCATTTCCCTACACCAAAATACACAAAGACTTCCTCAACAAATGCTTATTGCATCAGGTATATACATCAGAAATAATGTATTTCCTCTAGCAAAGTTAAAACAACAAACAAATTTCCTCCCCTGGTCTCAGAAATAAAGATATTTCCATTACCAAAATACACACAATATGAAAAATAAGTACATTTGCAATTATATAAATAAGCTCTTACACTATTTCCTTTAAAAGATTTTATACCGTAAGTTATTTATAAGTGCTCCAGTCACTATAGGAAATGGCACATCCAATAAAACTGTATCTTAATTATTCTGTAAGGAGGTATAATATGTTATAATGCCAGGAAATGTATCTATTCATAGTACATACGTGTCTTCAGTTCTATTGGTAAAATCGACTCTGTTAGACAAAGTAAAAAGCTTTAAAAAAAATCTTGAAAAGCTCCTTTAATCATTTTTTTTACATGTTTTAACTTCTAATTACTTTAGTTTCCTTGTATAACTTTCAAGAACATTTACTATATACATTGTTATTTTTCTGTCTTTAGTCTGTACCTTTCAGCCATATCTTAATATCATTCAGCAGAGTTGTTTGTTTGTGTTGATCTGGGATACAATAAAAAACTGTGTATTGGAAATAATTGTATCTAATGTAAAGAGCAAAGCAGAGCGGTATTGTATCCTAGAGCTACAAAACTAAACACTGTGTCCTGATTCATGTGCGGACGAAACTTGTATGTAAGTTGTGTGTTTACAAGAGCACGGAACTTGTATGTCAGTTGTGTGTTTACAGGAGCACGGAACTTGTGCGTAGATCTGACCATATTCAAATCTATATCTAGAGATACGTTTCCATGTGACTCTGGGTGTAAGCACGCTCTGTCTAAACAGTTTTTACCGTCTGTAGACACACAGAACAGACTGCAATATACGCACATGTGTAAGTACAATAAACACCTATGCTTGAGTAAAACATAAAATAACAACTGTTAGCGGTATAATCATTTATATAATTATATGTTTTTAATATAATAATTTTTTTTTTACATTAATTACATAAATAAATATGATTTCAATGAGTACTGTGCATACAATGCACTTTAATAATATATCTTAGTTACATACAGTTGTTCTGTGATAGCTAGTGACACCCATACTTGTAATGTTTAAACCACAGACTATGCCGTGTCGGTCGTCACTATCAGCATAGTCGTCACTTACACCTGCCCTGTAGTGGGTGCAAAAGATGTGGCTGAAAACATGCGCACTTACTACAAACACAGGGCTTGAATCAGCTGCATCTGCGTCGTAACGTCCTCACTGTGCATGACCTACATTAGTCTGCCCCTCCCACCCCGTAACGTCCTCACTGTGCAGGGCCTGATCAGCCAATAGGCTGACCAGGCTGCAGCCTGGGGCGCTGGTTCCCGGGGGGCGCAGTGCCGGGCACATTAATATCCGTTTATATATTTTAATTAATTTTTTTTAATTACCGATCGGCGCCTTCTTGCTTCAATCTGGGGGACGCCCCTTAGTCTGAAGGGGGGCGGTCCCGACTGTCAGCGGATCCAATTAGGAGGCAGGCAGACAGCTAACAGTAAATCCGAGGATGTTAGCTGCCCTGCCAGAGTGGTCGCGCTGTCACTGCTTAGTGTGGTCACATGAGATTATCTCACGTGACCACACTAAGCAGTGACAGCGCGCCCGCACTGGCAGGGCAGCTAACATCCTCGGATTTACTGTTAGCTGCCTGTCAGAAGACAGAAGTGCCGGCGTCTGCAGAGAGGAGGAGCGGAAGACAGCCAGGTACGTTTTGTGTATAATATAATGGAGGAGGATGTGATACAGGTGGCGACTGAGGAGGGGGGGGGGATTACTGGTGTGGGGAGGGGGTTAATGAATCGGCAGCAATGGTTTTGAAGAACTGCCTGGGGGGGAGGGGTGGGTAATGAGTTGCCTGTAATGGGTTGATGGTTTTGTGGGGACGGGGGGGGGTTAATTAACTTCCTGCAGTAGGTTGATGATTGGGGGGGGGTGTAATGCATTGCCTGTAATGGGGTGATCAATTTGCCCTGGGGGGGTTAATGAATTGACTGCAGTGGGTTGAAGAATTGTGTGTGTGGGGGGGGCAATGTATTGGCTGCAACAGATTGATGAATTTACCTAGGGGAGGGGGGGGTTCTGAGTTACCAGCAACCGTCGATTAATTAGCTAGCAGGGGTGGGTGGGTGTTAATGGATTGGCTATGGAGGGTTAATGGATTGGTTAAAGTGATTAATTGGCTGGGGGGGTGGGTGAGCAAATAAGTGGTTGGGTGGGTGAAGATATGGATGGGGTGTCAAACTTTCTGGTGAGGGTTTACAAAAATGGCTGGGGTAGGTGATGAAATAGCTTGTGGGGGACATGTTCTCTGTATTGTGTGGCTGTGACGTGGATGCCCTCTGTAGTCTCAGCGGTCACTCACTAGTATGTTAGATACTTGACAGATGGGGCTGCTAGATGTTAGTATATGAATATAAATAATTTTTATATATTTTATTGTCTATATGTGCCTGTACTAGGGGGTTGTTTTATTTGGTCATAATGGAGTGTTGTGTTTGTATCATTCAGGGTTTGTTAACATTTTTCACTATAATAAAATTTTTGCACATTTTCAATACAGGACTCCAAGTTTCCAGAATCCAGCCAGCTAGCAACAGCGCTCCAAGAACAAACAAGAAAAAACATCAAGTAGTCTACGCTGCAAGATCAGGTAAGGGAGAACGGAGCAATTTGTCGAAATTTCACTGCGGAATCTTACTGTAATGATATTTTAATATGTTTGCAGAATTAATTGTATTTTATGTAGTCATTTATATTTTACAATTTTGTGTGTGATATGTATGTGTTTGTGTGTATATATATATATATATATATATATATATATATATATATATATATATACACATATATATATATATATATATATATATATATATATATATACACATATACACGCACAGTGGCCATACCGCCACTTCCCCTGTCTTCATTGTAAAACTTTCCTGAATTTCCACTTTAACCACAGTTTATAAATGGGTGGCAGGCGGGCGGGCAACCAGTGTATTAGCCTTGGGCGCCTGGAACCCTTAATCAGGCCCTGTCACTGTGCATGACCTACATTAGTCTGCCCCTTACCACCCCCGTTCCACCTCTGAAATCGTGATGAGTCATAAGTGTCAATTGTGTTCATTGGTATAATGTCCATTTGTGGTCATGCACAGAACTATTTCACACAAGATACACTACGCATGTGAACAATTTACATCATTCAGGCCCCGACTCTGCTGTGCACGGACGCAAGACGTCGCAGAGCTGTCGGCCTAGTGATGAGATATTGCAGCATCAAGTAGAAATAGGGTAATGTGATATGGTATTTACTACTAACATGGTCAGTCCACTTCTCTACGCTTTCTCTACAGTAAGTACAGACACTTGTATGCCTGACATCTGGTGCAAATGTTACTCTGAGCTGGTCACATCTTGAGATGAACATATGTACATAAACACTGTATGCAAACAGTACTGTGCACCTAAGCAATATGACACTGGACATACTGATAATACATGATAAACTTGTATTACCATTTATATGCCCACCTTAAATACTTACTTATTTATACTGTATACAGTAATATAACTATACCCTGATAATAAACGCAGGGTGTACAATAGAGTCATTGGTCAATAGTACAAACCAGGGACTCTGTCAGCGACAAACAGACAAAACTTAGATTTTTGGCAGCCATAGTTGTTACGAGCCGCGTCAGTACTCACAGCCGCCGCGTCTCGCTTCCTGTGTGCCCAGGCGTCCCGGCCGTCACCAAGACGACTGGGACGTCACTTCCTCCTAAACCCCGGCTGTTGCCAAGGCAACGGTCGAACTCTTTACAAAGCAGCGCAGCGTCCCGGCAACAAGGGGGCAGCTGGGCGCGTGCGCACAGGTCTGCAGTAACCTGATGGCTATTAGGTCTTCAGTATTTAATTAACAGGCATTAGCCTGCAGCTGTCCTCTTCATGGTCCTGATTGGCCTGTTGGTCTGGCAGACAATTAGTCTGCAGCTGTATATCTCCCAGGGGCAAACCCTGATTGGCTGTTGTCTGTATTTAAGGCAATGAGGTCTGCTGCCTCATTGCCGGTTTTAGCTTCTGTGCTCCAGTCTGCTGACCTGCTTGTCCCTGTTCCCGTATTCTGATACCGCTACTGATTTCCCGTATATGACCTTTGGCTTTGAATTGGACTTCGCTTGTGTATCCTGTGACCCTGATCTCTGGCCTGTTTACCGTTTCTGCTATCTGTCTGTGACCCCTGACCTCAGATTGTTTAACGATACTGTTGTCTGCTGCCGGCCCTTGACCTCTGCGTGGACCTCACTCCGCTTGCCTGGGTTCTCCCCAGCCGGTACACACTTCACGACCCTCTGTCAGTCTGCGGCCCAGTCTGTCCCCACCATCAGGGGCTCCAGTGAACACCTGATTGGCAGAGTAGATTCCGGGTTGTGTTGTGCCGGCTGGAGGGGTTCCTAACAATAGTATTGTACTCTGTATCCTTATACATTAAGGGCCTGATTCATTAAGGTAAGGAAAGCAAAAAAAGGGAGTTTCTTTGCACCTTGGCAAAACCATGTTGCATTGGAGGGGAAGGTAAATGTAAAGTGTGGGAAAGAAGTATAGTTTGGGTAGGACATGTCCTAGATCATCTTTAAATTTCAGTGTAAATATAAAACCATCAAGTATTTGTGAGCTACATGACAATACACAGCCTGTATTTATCTTATGTGCAAAACAATACACTAATTTTCACCCCTTGTATTGTAACATGATTTGTCCAGGAGAAAACGTACTCCTGCTCTTAGGGAGTCTCTGGACTCCCTAAGAGCAGACTCCCTCCCGATCCTGTGCAGAGGCGGAGCTTATGACGCTATTTGTGTTATTAAGCACCATCCCTGTCGAGCAATTTCTGCAAATATCGCCATTGAATGGCAGGGGGCGGGGCCATGGTAACATAATTGCGTCATTATGCCACCTCCCCACTTGTCACCTGATATCCCCTCCGGGATCCCCCTGAGTGGAGACTGGAAAAGGCGGCAGCTCTGTTTTTATAGGATCATCACTATAGGAAATGGCACATCTAATAACACTGTGGGCTAGATTTACTAAAAGGCGGGTTTGAAAAAGTGGAGATGTTGCCTATAGCAACCAATCAGATTCTAGGTTTCATTTTGTAGAATGTACTAAATAAATGAAACCTAGAATCTGGTTGGTTGCTATAGGCAACATCTTCACTTTTTTAAACCCGCAGTTTAGTAAATCTAGCCCTGTATCTTAATCATACTGTGAGGACGAATAATATGTTATAATGCCAGGAAATGTATCTATTCATGGTACATACGTGTCTTCAGGTCTACCGTCATATTTTGAGTCGACTCTGTTAGACAAAGTAAAAAGCTTTAAAAGAAATCTTAAAACATGTACATAAAAATGATTAAAGGAGCTTTTCAACTTCTAACTACTTTAGTTTCCTTGTATAACTTTCAGCGACATTTACTATATACATTGTTATTTTTCTGTCGTTAGTCTGTACCTTTCAGCCATATCTTTATATCATTCAGCAGAGTTGTTTGATTTTGTTGACCTGGGATACAATAGAAAACTGTGTTCTGGATACAACTGTATCTAATGTAAAGAGCAAAGCAGAGCGGTATTGTATCCTTGAGCTACAAAACTAAACACTGTGTCCTGATTCATGTGCAGACGGAACTTGTATGTAAGTTGTGTTTTACAGAAGCACGGAACTTGTATGTAAGTTGTGCATTTACAAGAGCATGGAACTTGTATGTAAGTTGTGTGTTTACAAGAGCACGGACCTTGTATGTAAGTTGTGTGTTTACAGGAGCACGGAACTTGTATGTAAGTTGTGTGTTTACAAAAGCACGGAACTTGTATGTAAGTTGTGCATTTACAAGAGCATGGAACTTGTATGTAAGATGTGTGTTTACAAGAGCACGGACCTTGTATGTAAGTTGTGTGTTTACAGGGGCACGGAACTTGTATGTAAGTTGTGTGTTTACAAAAGCACGGAACTTGTATGTAAGTTGTGTGTTTACAGGAGCACGGAACTTGTATGTAAGTTGTGTGTTTACAGGAGCACGGAACTTGTATGTAAGTTGTGTGTTTACAGGAGCACGGAACTTGTATGTAAGTTGTGTGTTTACAGGAGCACGGAACTTGTATGTAAGTTGTGTGTTTACAGGAGCACGGAACTTTTGCGTAGTTCCGACCATATTTAAATTCAAATCTCAAGATACGTTTCCATGTGAATCTGGATGTACATGAAAAAACAGCCAGTATTTACCTTATGTGTAAAATAATCCACTAATTTGCACCCCATGCATTGTAACATGGTTTGTCCAGCACTAAATGTACTCCTTTCTTGTCTTACTTTCCTTAATGAATCAGACCCTACGTTATGATCATACTGTGCATGGACAATACAGCAGAGCCCACATACCACATAGTTCCTCATGTTGTCTCTGTGTAGGGCAGGACTGGCCTAGCTGTGGCTCTCCAGGTGTTGGGGAACTACAAGTTCCAGCATGCTTTGCCAGTCAGAAACAGATTTAGACCTCATGGGGCCCTAGGCAAGATACTGGTTTGGTGCCCCCTCCCTGAAAAAATCCATAGCACTATAGTTTTTAGCATAACATATACCCCTGGCTGGCAGACTTTAGCCCAGGGGGGCAAGCACATAGCACCGGCCCATAAGTAGCGGTCCATTTTTAAAGGTTGGTCCCAACGCCAGCCCTGGGAGGGCCCTTTGGGGACCGCTGGGCCCTAGGCAATTGCCTAGGTTGCCTAGTGGTAAATCCGGCTCTGTTGCCAGTACATAAACAGACAATAGCTGGCAGGGTATGCTGGGACTTGTAGTTTCACAACACTTAGAGAGCCACAGGTTGGCCAGGCTTGGTCTAGGGCATTCGGTCGATGGTTAGACATTTATTGAAATGTAGACAGTATTATTATGTGCACAATCTGAATGATGACAGCTTTATAAAATGTCATCCAAAATAAAAGATACAATAGAGTACACCATTATTTTGTCAGAAAAACAATCCACCTGTTTACGACTAAGCTAATATTAATGTGGTTTACCCATATATGAAATGTCCAAGGAGTAAAATATAATAACATAATTACCGATTTTCAGGTCTGGCCTCTGAAAAACAAAATGAATAATTCAGAATATGTTTACTGAAAACATTTGTATAAAATCAATCTGATTTAGTAATGTTACTGCCATGTACTAGTGTAACACACCTAACAGAACATACCTTGTACAAATATGGTCCTTACCTATAAAAGTAAGAAAAAATGGGTAAGTACAGAATAAACATAAATACTTAGACATGTAAACTACCTCTCACCATTCCCCTATAACTTACATGAGGCATTTCATGCTCTGGTTTCACACTACAAATAATAAACGCAGAATGTTATCACATACAGAACGTCACATCACATATGGATGACTTTATGGTACTTATCCCTGTGTGGCTGCATTGGGTAAGTGGGATTTATTATAATTGCTGCGCTCTAATCAGTAAGGGTGTGCATCGCAATAGAGTAGGATATTATTTACATACATAATCAGTTTAAAAATGGCCAAACACATCAAACGGGAAACGTATGTCGGGAGAAGTGGACAGCCAGTTGGGGAAAAGGGGCTCTGGTGCTTGGATAATTATAGGTGTAAATGTCTGAGATGTTGGGGGTTTATGGGGAGCATGTGGGCATTGGAGGGTAACACTTAGATTGGTGGATAAGTAGGTTACTCCGAGACAAGTTTCATACCAATACAAGATGGGAGAAGGATGGATAAACTGCAGAGCATATAAAGGGGAAGTACATATCTTTTCAGTATCAACCAGTATCACATTATTACAACTAAACCATACAATGCAGAAATTATCAGTAATCCATAAAGCAATTACCCCATAACTACTGTCAAACATTTAATAGACCTCAGTGCAGGTTGGAACATCAATGTCTACATCTGGGGATTCACCACTAATTGTCACTGATGTGTTGGCACAAGAAAGAGATCTTGTGTTAAATATGTTTAGCACCTCTAAGATAATATACTGCAAACCGTACAGTATGCCCACCAAAATGCCCCTCCTGAAGTGGTATAGATTGATATTTAATACTTGCAGCAATTGTCTTACACCCATGGTCCTCACTTTTTCCCATAATTGTCTCCTCTTCCGAAATGTCCAGGAAGCTCCCGATTTTCAGGGAGTCCCCGGACTCCCCAAGAGCAGGCTCCCTCCTAGATCCTGTGCAGAGGCGGAGCATATGACGCTATATGTCTCATTATGCACCGCCCCTGTCGAGCAATTGTTGGATATAGCGGCATTGAATGACATGGGGCGGGGCCATGGTAACATGATTGCCTCTCTATGTCACCACCCCACTTGTCACCTGACATCCCCTCCGAGATCTAACGGAGGGGAGACTGGAGAAGTCGGCAGCTCTGTTTTTATCTGACAATCACTATAGGAAATAGCACATCCAATAACCCTGTATCTTAATCATACTGTAAGGAGAAATCATATGTTATAATGCCAGGAAATGTATCTATTCATAGTACATACGTGTCTTCAGTTCTATTGGTAAAGTTGACTCTGTTAGACAAAGTAACAAGCTTTAAAATAAATCTTAAAATATGTAAAAAAAAAAAAAAGTTAAAGGAGTTTTCCAACTTCTAATTACTCTAATTACCACATAGTTCCTCATGTTGTTTCTGCGTAGGGCATTTGGTTGATGTTCAGACATTCATTTGGTTCGCAATTCAAATGTAGACAGTATTATAAAATGTCATCCAAAATAAAAGATACAATAGAGTGCACCACTATTTTGTCAGAAAAACATCCACTTGTGTAAGACTAAGCTAATATTAATGTGGTTTTACCATATATGAAATGTCCAAGTAGTAAAATATAATAACATAATTACCGATTTTCAGGTCTGGCCTCTGAAAAACAAAATGAATAATTCAGAATATGTTTACTGAAAACATTTGTATAAAATCAATGTGATTTAGTAATGTTACTGCCATGTACTAGTGTAACACACCTAACAGAACGTACCTTGTACAAATATGGTCCTTACCTATAAAAGTAAGAAAAAATGGGTAAGTACAGAATAAACATAAATACTTAGACATGTAAACTACCTCTCACCATTCCCGGATGTTATATGGGAAATAACTTACATGAGGCACTTTTTCCATCTCTGGTTTCACACTACAAATAATAAATGCAGAATGTTATCACATACAGACCGTCACATCACATATATGGATGACCTTACGGTACTTAGCCCTGTGTGGCTGCATTGGGTGTTCGGGGTAAGTGGGGTTTATTATAATTGCTGCGCTCTAAGGAGAGTCTGGTATTCCATCCAGTTCTTCATCTATCCAGGTAAATGATGCAGCCTTGTGACCCTGACTAGCAGCGGTCTGATTCCTACAGCACATTGCTGGTACTGTCTGATAACCAGCAGTAGGTATCTCCCAGCATGGTACACACAAGCCTGTCCTGGGGGTAAATGTATCAAGCTGAGAGTTTTCCAGCAGGTTTGAAAAGAGGAGATGTTACCTATAGCAACCAATTAGATTCTTGCTGTAATTTTGTAGAATGTACTAAATAAAAGATAGCTAGAATCTGATTGGTTTTTAAAACTCTTAGCTTGATACATTTACCCCCTGATCTAGTAGACACCAGGTACCAAAAAGAAACCAATTAAGCACAAAGTATCTCCTTTGACACATTTGGTAAACAAAGCTCTTTTGAGAGACATAACTATTTTCTGCTGATGGGAACCTGTTAGAGATGCCCATATGTGGACAACAATAAGATAATACATAGATCCCACTTTATACCTCCAGCTTATAAAACTGGCATTATACTGAGGGTGGAATAATAAATAGGGTGACATAAAATATAATTACTATTTTTAATTTACGTTTATGCAGAGAATACACCTGGTGGTCAGTGACTGTGTTGTCGTAAAGGGGGTGGTATAAAATGGGAGCACTGGAAATGAGATTATGACCCAGTTTCATCTATTCATAGGATAGTAAATCTTGGAAAACTAGTAGTAGTATTAGTATAGCCCTTATGTTAATATCACCTTCTTTCCAATCCTCTGACAAAATTACCAAAGAGGATTCTGATCCATGCCGACAGATAGAAATAATATTGTTTGAATTTTAGCCAATCATTGAACTTTCTTAGTAACCTTATAAATCGGGATCTTTTGCCAGGGGTGAGTGGGGATTGCAGAGTTCACTTAGAAGATCATCAAATGTCATAATAAAACCTCACATTAGTTTTATAAACAGGAGCTGACACCATAGGCTGCAACCTGACTGTCAAATACTGTTTTCACCTGTCAGTGTCAAGCCAGTGTTTAATTATAAATGAAACCTGACGCTGACACTTGACTCAATGCCACCCCATTTATTATTAATATTATGATTATTATTAATTATTATTATTATTATTATTATTATTATTATTATTATTAATAATAATAATAATGTTATCTGACAAAAATAGTAATCATACAATTATGCTGTGTGAATGTGTACAAATATGCATTTGTTTGTGTGTAGACATAGTAATGTTCTTTATGCTTAATGAGATATTCACAATAGGTTACAATGTTACCAGGGCCACCGAGAGAGGGGGGGGGTCGGGTATTAATTGCCCGGGCCCTCACTGCTGGTTTTTTGTTTTGTTTTTTAAAAACAATTTTTTTCTTTTGGCCTCTTTGTTCTTTCTGCAGGGCAGGGGGTGGTGGTGTCTCCGCCCCCTTCGTTGGTGGGGGAACAGGTTACTAAAACAAAAAAACAAGAAAAAAATACTCACATGATCGCTGCGCCGACATTCTTCTTCCTTCCCCTCTATTCCGTTTGCACTGAAAGTCTGGCGTGATGTCATCACGTCACGCTTGACATTCAGTGAGGAGCTGCGCAGAGAGGACCCAGCAAGAAAACAGAAGAGAGAAGAGATGAAAGAAGCCAATACAAAGGTAAGTAAAGGAACGGAGCCAAGGGGAGGAAAACAGAAAGACACCAAGTGATGAAGGTGAGGGGTTGGCAGATGGCACCAAGTGATGAAGGAGAGGGGGTGGCAGGATGGCACAGTGATTAAGGAGGGGGGGCAGGATGGCACAGTGTGATGAAGGAGAAGGGGGGGCAGGATGGCACCAAATGATGAAGGAGAGTCTGTGGAAGGATGGCACAGTGATGAAGGAGGAGGGGCAGGATGGCACAGTGTGATGAAGGAGAGGGGGGGCAGGATGGCACAGTGATGAAGGAGAGGGGGTGCAGGATGGCACAGTGATGAAGGAGAGAGGGGCAGGATGGCACAGTGTGATGAAGGGGGGAGAAACATGGCACAGTGATGGAGGGGGGCCAGGATGGCACAGTGTCGAAGGAGAGGGGGCAGCATGGCACAGTGATGAAGGAGACGGGGAAGCAGCATGGCAGAGAGATGAAGGAGAAAGGGGCAAGGTGGCACAGTGTGATGAAGGGGGGAAGAAACATGACACAGTGATGGGGGGGCAGGATGGCATAGTGATGAAGGAAAAGGGTGGCAGGATGGCACAGTGATGGAGGGGGGCAGCATGGCACAGTGATGAAGGAGAGGGGGAGCAGCATGGCACAGTGATTAAGGAGAGGGGGGAGCAGCATGGCACAGTGATTAAGGAGGAGGGGCAGGATGGCACAGTGATGAAGGAGAGGGAGAGCAGCATGGCACAGAGATGAAGGAGAGAGGGGCAGGATGGCAGAGTGTGATGAAGGGGGGAGCAGCATGGCACAGTGTCGAAGGAGAGGGGGGCAGCATGGCACAGTGATGAAGGGGGGGAGCAGCATGGCACAGTGTGATGAAGGGGAGGGGGGCAGCATGGCACAGAGTGATGAAGGGGGGGCAGCATGGAACAGAGTGATAAGGGGGGGAGCAGCATGGCACAGTGTGATGAAGGGAGGCCAGATGAAGGTGGGAAAAGCAGCATGGAGGGCGCAGTGGGATCATATGGTAGTGATGGTTGGAGCTGGAGGAAAGCCTAATTTTTAATCGTGGGTCCTATTGATTTAACGCCGGGGCTGGTTAGAATTTTCTAAATGTGTCCATTTTTTTTTTTCAAATAGGGCCCACAACATTCCAGGATCCAGACAAGCCGCAACTAAATAAACCAGCAGCCACAGGTGGTGAAAGTGACAAAAACAGGTAGGAGATTCTAGTTGGACAATCCCAACTTTTGGTGACTGTTCTGCCCAATGTAAGGTGCAGGCCAAGACTGTGAACTGTTTACGTACACACTTCATTCTTTATATACTACACTATGATGCTAGATTTTCTGAAAGTCAGGAGTGCTGGGACATATGTCACGCTCTGGCGAGCAGGCACTTCACCCTTGTGCAAATGGTGTACACAACAATGCAGGTTCTTTTTCTGTAGGGGGGTGGCCTAGCGCTTTTCACCTATTAGCCATGCCCCAATGATGCATCCCACTACCCACTACAATTTTTTTTACATGTTCAACTATAAGGGGGGCCCCATGAAGTTGTTGTACTGGGACCCTGAATACCTCTTGGCAGCCCTGAATGTTACAGTAGGTTTATGTAATCTGTGGCTATTTAGTATTTATAGTACGTGCATGGCAGGGGTGGGCAAACCTGTCCTCAAGGGCCATATCCAGTTCATGTTTTTAGGATTTCTTTAATCATGTACAGCTGAGTTAATCTATTTGGCTGGGTCAGTAATTATCCCACCTGTTTCTACAGACAGAAATCCTAAAAACATGAACTGGATATGGCCCTTGAGGACAGGTTTGCCCACCCCTGGTGTATGGTATTGAGGTATTTATAATGGGAACCATTGTTTCTCATATTATTTTGAAAACATAATAAATTGCTCTTGAGAACTGACCAGTGTAGAGCTGATATATGATAACACTGCAATAATTGACTCTTGATTCCTAGGTCAGTGTTATAATTAGAGATGGTCACTGACCCCCGTGTTTTGGTTTTGTTTTTGGTTTTGGATCTGGATTACCGTCGTGTTTTGGTTTTAAAAAACCACCATTGCGTGTTTTGGTTTTGGTTTTGGTTTTGTTTGGTTTTGTTTTGCTATTTTGTTGGAAAATCAATGTTTTTGGGCATAAAGTAACCAAATTTAGTGCTCCACCTGTTTCTTGGATAAGTAAGGTAATTCTAAAGATAATAAATTAGGAAGAAAACAGTTTAATCCCTGGTAGGCCGTCCTTAATTCTGCACACAAACCTGATTGTCTTCCTCTCCATCTTAGCCTACTGTCAATGCAGCCATCGTCTTTGGGTGTATATTACACCCTACACTTCTAGTTAAATATCTAAATAAATTGACAAAGGCAGTTTGGTTTCTGTCTGCATCAGTTCTTCCCCCCCCACCCTTCACTTGTAGTAAAATAGAACAAAAGCAGCCTGCATAGACTGTAGAACTAGAAATTTGAATATACAAAGAAATGGACAAAGGCAGTTTGGTATCTGTCTGCATCACATCCCCCACATCCACTTGTATTAAAATAGAAAAGAAGCAGCCTGCATAGACTGTGGAATTAGAATATTAAAAGAAATGGACAAAGGCAGTTTGGTATCTGTCTGCATCAGACCCCCCCATCCACTTGTATTAAAATAGAAAAGAAGCAGCCTGCATAGTCTGTAGAATTGGAATATTAAAAGAAATGGACAAAGGCAGTTTGGTATCTGTCTGCATCCTAATCATCCACATCATCATTAGCGCCCTCGGCGCCTACACAAATCTCCCCCTCATCCTCTTCTAATTCCAAAGTGGCATCCTCAATTTGTGTATCACCGGCTACACTCGGGCTGTTCAGGCACACATCAGCAGAACTGCTGAAAGGGCCCTTCTTTTTGGGTACATTATCAGAATGCTCACGATTAGACATCCCACTGTTGGATGGACTCTCCACAGGGATTGGCCTTACTATTTTCTTGCAGCTCCGCTTTCACACGTAACAGTAGTTGTGCACCACTTTTGGAATTTAAATTACTTGGTCTTGCAAATTCTATAGACAAGCCTGCTTGTCTTCCACTTCATCAATGACTCTTAGCAATTGAGCACTCGTCTTTGGGTGTATATTACACCCAAACCTTATGAGTGCAAATTAGTAAAAATACAGTTTAATCCCTGATAGGCCCTCCACCATCCTTTGCATGTTAATAGTAGGATTGGTTGGAGTTATGGTCAAGGTCACACATTTTAAAAAAAAATCTTTCAAACCAGCCCAGATGTTAATCTGTTGTGCTCTGCCCCCTGCGTCATCCCTGCTTGTGTTTGGAAAGTGCATATTGGTGCCAGAACCTCACATGCCAGAACTGCTGCCACTGGTGCCACCCTGCTGCCTCTGGCGCAGGACTTACACAATCAACCGCATCCTCATCGTCGGACACCCAAATCTCCCCCACATCCTCTTCTAAAGACAAAGTGTCATCCTCACTTGGTGTATCACCGGCTACACTCGGGCTGTTCAGGCACACATCAGCAGAACTGCTGAAAGGCCCCTTCTTTATGGGTACACTAACAGAATGCTCACGATTAGACATCCCACTGTTGGATGGACTCTCCACAGGGATTGGTGTCATTTCTGATTCAGAGCAAACATTATCCTCTAATGCCTTATGTTATCTTGCAGCTCTGCTTTGATGCGTAACAGTAGTTGTGCACCACTTGTAGGCTCGGTAACATTTTTGGATCTGCCACTAATAGAGAAAGGCGAAGGCCTCATTCTCTCTTTGCCACTGTGTGTGTAGAATGGCATGTTGGCAATTTTTTTTTATCGGCAGTTAACTTTTCCTCAGTTACACTTTGTTTTCGCTTCAACACGGTAAAAATTTTTTTGGTGTGTGTTTTTTTGGCTGATTTCAAAAGACTATGTAGTTTGGCATCGCCTTTCCCAGTTTGACGCGTTTCTCGACAGATGCCGTTTCATCAGAAACGCGTCAAACTTTTACATTTATAACTTTGAAAGTTTTTCTTGAAAATCTAGAGACCCCGGGGATCTCACTAGCGGATATCTGGTTTGTTTGTATCTCATGCGGACTGACGGACGAAACAACGGCTTTTCCATTCAAAGTTTTTTGCATCTATTTCCAACAATCGTCTGAGGACGCTCTGGAAGATGAAACTTTGAGGTTATATTACGCTAAGCTTCAGTGAGCCGCAATAACCGTCTGAGGACACTCTAGAGGGTGAGAGATCAAAACCACGCTATGAAAAGTGAGTTTCTTTTTTTCAAAAGAACATTTCCAAACTGCAGTTTGCTACATTGACTATACTAAGCGCTCTTCTTATACTGAAGATGGTGATCTAATTTTATCATATTTCACCAGAGGAGATCCAGCTTGTATTAAGATCAAGGGTGCACTGCCCCCTTTATTCTTTTCAAACCATTGATATTGTGTTTCTCTCCCTGGTGGTCTCTCATGCGGAGATGATGCCGGTTTGATAAATTATACCATTGCATAAACGGCATTGTGAGAACTCATATATGGTGTTTGCTATACCATCTGGACATGTATTTCAGCAAGAGTCTAACATGATACTCTACACTATATGAGTTCCTAACAAGTTGTGTCATCCCCACTTTCATTCAATTCATCTATGGAGTTTATTGACTTTTATTAATATTGGTTGTCATTTCAAATAACTGTCCGAGTGCTCATAGCTGATAGTGCTGTGATTTTTTACCTGCTCCACCCAAGGTATAGGAGCCTTTTGTTAAAATCCCTATTTAGGGAATATATGTTCCTGGTGTATGTTTATAACAATAAATGTCAATAATTTTTTAATCAAGTAATTACTAGCGCCTCTATATCTGTTTTATGTCTATTTGTCTTTTGGTCTAGGTTTGCATCCTAGCGTTCAGGGGCAGCTGTAATTATCTTATAGGTCCTATCTAGCGCCCTAATATTATTTGTACAACTATAGTGATAAATGACTTCTATTCCAATTAAGTAAGTCAGGGGTCATTCCTGCTATTATTTCATACTTCTATTCATTACATATATGTACTTATAAATGATGTCTCCAACTTAAATTGCTGTTAATTTTGAAAATAATTTAAATACTAAAACATTATTTATATTATCTGTAAGTAATTGTACAAAACTTCTGTTTGTTAATTAAAACCACATATTCTTCCTGCACCGTGGAACTTGCTGTATTTTGCTTAGTGGGATGTAGAACCACAATGTTGCTGGATTTTATTTAATTTCTCCTTAATAGTATTAACTGGTCAATGATAGTTATGACCCTGTGCCGTGTGCCAAGTCATTGATTTGTATCAGTAAATAGTAATACACGGTGCAGTACATGCTGTCACCTAGTTCTACCTGGGTGCAGATAACAACACTTTTATTTGACAGCTGAAAGTGCCTCTTTATTTGCATATTGCACATTATTTTGCATCAGATACATGATACAGATATTGGTTGTATTTGTTGAAGTCAGCAGATCAGCATTAGGCAGCCCACTTATGTCAGTGATTATGTTTTAGTGTTGTTAGTAAATGTCCAGAAAAGTAACGTATGGGGTGGAGGGTAAATGGACCGGTGACAATACTGCTCTCTGTAGACACTCAATTTAAAAGATTCAATACAATAATGTACATTACTTTAAATACATTAAACACATTGTTATTTTCACGGAGGCCTCCTCCTTTATATTATAAGGAGTAAGGAGACAAAAGAATTTGTGACAAGAGTATTTTTTTACAATGCTGTAGTTTTTACCAGGTCTAATACAGATATAATAATTGACTAATTTACTACTAAAACGTAATAATCCAGATATAATGACTTTCCCTAGATCCAGTAAATGAATTAAATCTGGATTTTCCTAGACATGCCGGGTGTATTATAACAACTTCTTACCAATCTTCTTAATTATATGTAACGGCCCCAAACGGCGCTTTAAGGAACCCGGGACCCAGTGACTGAGGTGCGTTACTATGGTGATAACCCCGCCCAGTCTGATGGTGACTGAGAGGAAGGAGGAGCTGTGAAAGGGGGAGGAGAGAAGGAGGAGAGAGTAGGAGGGGCAGAGAGAGGGAGGAGAGAGACAGAGAGAGAGAGAGAGAGAGAGAGGAGACACAGAGACAGAGAGAGAGAGAGAGGAGAGAGACAGAGAGAGAGAGAGAGTGGGGGAGGAGAGAGACAGAGAGAGAGAGAGAGAAGGGGAGGAGAGAGAGAGAGAGAGGGAGGAGAGAGACAGAGAGAGTGGAGAGACAGAGAGAGAGAGAGGGAGAGAGGGAGAGAGAGGGAGAGAGATAGAGAGGGAGGGAGGAGAGAGACAGAGAGAGAGAGAGAGAGAGGAGAGACAGAGAGAGACAGAGAAAGAGAGAGGGAGAGGGAGGGAGAGAGAGAGAGACAGAGAGAGAGAGAGGGAGGAGAGAGAGGGAGGAGAGAGAGAGAGAGGGAGGAGAGAGACAGAGAGAGTGGAGAGACAGAGAGAGAGAGGGAGAGAGAGAGAGAGAGGGAGAGAGAGGGAGAGAGATAGAGAGGGAGGGAGGAGAGAGAGAGGAGAGACAGAGAGAGACAGAGAGAGAGAGAGGAGAGAGACAGAGAGAGAGAGAGGGAGGGAGGGAGGGAGATGAGAGAGAGAGGAGGGACAGAGAGAGAGAGAGAGAGAGGGAGGGAGAGAGGGAGGGAGGGAGATGAGAGAGAGAGGAGGGACAGAGAGAGAGAGGAGGGGGTAGAGAGAGGAGAGAGAGAGGAAAGAGAGCTGTGCCACCAAAAAAAAAACCCTCAACATCCCAAACGTGATTTCAAATAAGAACCCATGTGGGCTGCACTGCTAGTGTAAATCATACTTGCCAACATTTTAGATTTGGCTTCCGGGAGCTGCCGGGGGGAGGTGAGTGTGCAGGGAAAATCGCATCATTTTGGGTCAAACGCCGCGATTCCCGGTGAATCGCGGCGTTTGAACCGAATTCTGCCCATTTCACTAGGAAGTGGGCAGATCAGGGAGATTGCCACACTCTCCCGGGAGTCCGGGAGACTCTCGCGAAATGTGACATTCCGGAAGAGTTGGCAAGTATGGTGTAAATGAGGTAAAGAAATTAACTGGGAAGTCATCCGCACAAGATAATAAAAAAAACAGTGGGGGAAAAAACAATAAGCATTCTCTGTTTGTTAATGTTGAAGGCAATAAGGCTCATTATAAAATAAAGTGCAAACTGTGCCTGTGTTTATACAAATGTCTCATTGTAATGTTAAACATGTGGAATCAGTTCATCACATGCATCATCTGCTTGGTGTACAATTTGGTATGTTCAGATGAGAGGAGCCGACTGGGGACTATTCGCCTCATTTTAAGCCAACATTATGTCAAAACTTATCAGATCTGTTAATTCAGCGCTCCACTCTGTATGCAGCCTTCTATACAACTTCAAGCAACCACTATAGCTTGTAAACACATAATTACAATAAATAGGTTGTATACATATAGCGCTTACTTCTTTGCACTCTTATGATGACCTAAAAACTCTTACCCAGCATATCACTGAATGTTGATCTGTTAGGTACCTTGGAAGTTGTCCTAAACGATCTTATCAACAACATCAATTAGCGTTTTGCCTGTAACATAAATCTCATAATGGTGTGGTATATCTAATAAAAGCACAATCTAAACAATCTATGATTGCATGTGTTACATAGTCCCGTGCAAAAAATAATTTTCATAAGTGTGCAACACCACAACCTTCTTATTTTCTCAGCACCCTTTTGGATGTGCGCTTACTTTGTTTCAAATATATAAAGCACCCATATGACTCTGATGTATATTCGTTATCCGCTGACTTTCTCCTCCTTTTGTTCAGGGAGCCACACTCGAAATAAACAGAAAAAGGAAGCGGTATGGCGCATTACCCTTTAAATACACTTTTCTAAAAACATATAAAACATATAAAAATGGACTCGTACCAGAAAACGGGTGTATATAAGCAGTCAAACGTCTTTTTCCGACTGTCTCTTAATGTCCTCCCGTTGGTCTCTCCTCGACCCTGGTATAGTCCATATATAACCAACGCGTTTCAACTCCACGATATGAGTCTTTATCAAGGTTCATTGTAATTAAGCCAGCATTATACTTGCCAACTCCGGGAGATCCTCGGGGGACAGGTCATGTGACAAGTGTAGGGGGGCGTGGTGACGCCGTTGTGTCACCGTAGTCCTGCCACTACTGGTGAAAAGCAGAAATTCACAACATTGAATAGAGGGAGGGGCTTAATGGCATGATCCAGCCAGTAAGCTCCACCTCCACAAGTGCTTTCACAAGTGTTGCCTACTCTTCCGGGAGTCTGGGAAATTCAGAAATTCTGGGAGAGTATCCAAGTATGGCCAACATGCAAAACAAGATTTTATATATAGGATGAGATGTGCAGGGGGTGTGATTACAGGATTTGCGCCATCACTGCCCCATCCTGTGAAATGCAGAGATTGGCGTTATTGCACAGTAAGGGGCGGGACCATGGTGACACGATTCACAGCAATTCACTCCTGTCTGTTTGATCTATCATGTGTGCAATTACTGCTACTACTATGTGTAGGATCATTCCTGAAGTTCACCAATTCAGCTTGTTGCAAGGCAAATAGTTACAAGCTTCATTCAGCTCTCAGTCTGGCAGCATCAGGTGTGCAATCACCTACCACACCCTGCAGTTCTGTTTGATGCTGCTGCCTTTATAAACCTCTCCCTGGCAGCATACCAATGCTAGTGATGGTTTCTGCTTGACCTAGTCTGCCTTGTAACCTGACCTGTTCTAGTATCAGTGTTTGACCCAGTTTGCTAATAGGAATTGCTGTCTTCTCCACTTCTGACTCTTGGCTTTGTTAAAAATATTTGCTATATCTCTAACTGCCCTGACCCCTGGCTTCTTTAAAGGATTCTGCTGTTTTTTCTACTCCTGATCACTTGACTGTCTGGCTCAAAGTTCTGCTATTTACAGTGTGGTTGCTCACTACCTGCTGCCATGTGCTGTCCACTTCATCTGACAAGATCCAGACTACTCCACATTAACCCTTGCAGGTGCTAGATCAACAACTGCTACTACCCGTGCTTAAGTCCTGGGGATAACCGAGTACTGTGGAACATGACAAGTTCCTCGGAAAGGGGGCTGCCAAAGGTGAACATCTCTCGAAGTGGTTCTAGCAGTTGACTAGGGAAGTGGTTGACAAGGGAAGTGGTCGGGACTTCTCCCGGACATGCCAGGAGAGTAGGCAAGTATGAGTCAGTACATGGCATAGGTGTGAAAATTGCAACACTTTCGTTTTAAAATGGAAATTTAATTTAAAATGGTAAAATGTTCACATCCTTTACATGCTCAGCATTTTGGTAGTACAACAAGAAGGTTCTACAGAATATTTATGAACACCAAAAGCATATAAAATGTAACAATGACACAAATTAAATATATAATTGCACTTTATATGAACTCATAGTAATGATTCCAGCTTCTGTGAGCTAATGAGGGGAATAGGTGCCATCTCCTGTGGCAGATGGTAGTAAACAGCAGCAATAAAGTCACAGAAGTCCAGGGTTTTCGGTACAACTGACCTCAGACAGTTTTATTCAACACATTCAAAACAATCAAAACATAAATAAAAGGCCTTGCCTGTCCAGCACTAACTAATCATTTAGCAACACCCTCTCTCAAGTGTGGGACCTTGTGTCCCAGACACATACCAAACATACAGATATATGATCACTGTAAAGAAATGGGCATGGTGTATGGAACCAGAGTTACAACTCCTTAATCTAATCCATACCCGAACTGTACTTTTTAGCCCTGTGGTTCTCAGGAAGTATCAGTGATGGAAATGTAACATATCCTTGGAAAAGCACTTCAAGGGTTAAATTCCAGCTCCACACGGAACACTCAGGAGTTGAGTGAATTAAGTTACCATTGTTATTTCTGTTTGCTCCCTATTGTCCACTAGTGAGCTCTACAGACAGCCAGGAGCCGGACCCAACAGGGGTCACCTGAGGGAAGACACCTGGGAGAGGTAGGGGAGGGGGCTAGATAGTGTGAGATACCCACCAATTGAGGTCTTTTGCAACTTCCCTGGGCAGGCAGTTCCCAAGGTGGAATTAGGAAGTGATAAAAGAGGCTATCCTGAGAGCTGGATATGAGAGTGATTGGCTTTGGTCAAGAGGTGATGCTCTGCCAAAGAATCACTGTGGAACATATCTCACTGGATTTATTTGAACTGATTTTCTCACTTGCTGCACCTGCTATTGTTAATGGGGCCATGCTGTATATCATCCTGTTCTGCAGAATAAATCATTCTTCTTCTTTTCCTCTAAGACCGTGTCTGAGTGATTTGGGAACCACGTATCTTCACACCGTCCCTGATGGAGGGCACCTAGCGGAGGTGAATGGGCGACTATTCGAAGGACCTCACCCGATCGAGATACATCACCAGCTACATCACGCCCCATGTCGCCACGTACCCCAGCTGCGCACTCTAGTGCACCCAGACCTCGGGGTCCAGCAGTATCTGACCCTAGGAGGTGCTACATTTGCCAATAACTGGGACACATACAAAGAAATTGCCCACGGGGAGGAAGACCATTCCCTGGAGTGAGACCAGCTGTGCCCCGAGCTTCAGTGTACCAAGGAACATTAATTGAAGGTGGGGAGGGGTACTACGATCCTGATGCACCAGAGGCGGAGGAAGTAGTCTATCAGGTGGAGGTAGTAGCGACAATCGGGAAGGCTACCCCTGCAAATATGAAGGGACACCTGCAGCCTGTAAAAGTGAATTGCCAGGAACTGCAGGGACTCCGGGACTCAGGGGGCTTTTATTACTCTGATACGGCCCAGTTTAGTCCCACCTAACCAATGGATAAAGAACCGGAAAATCAAAATTTTGATGGCGGGAGGCCAGATTACAGTGGGACTTCTGGATGGTTTACCTAACCACAGTATTCTAGGGAATGATCTGGGTGGTGGATTGGCCAGTTACTTTGTGGGAGCTATTACTCGGAGTTGAGCACAGTCTTTGGAGACAGCTCCTGAGGACCCTCCCATACCAGCACCAGAAGTCTCTGTTGGATCAGCTGCCACACCACCTGAACCGCTGTCGTTGAGTAACACTGTACCAGATTTACCTGACATTGACATGAATCTGGGGGAGGTAGTTAGGACTGCATTTAGGGAAGCACAATGGACTGACCAGTCTTTAGATGTTCTCTGCAGTGCGGAGAAAAGGACAGATTGAAGACCTCAGGAGGATAGGATCATGTGGGAAGAAGGGCGGTTGTACAGGGTACCCTCCAAGGCTGACCCTCTAGAGCCAGGAGAGACTAGAAAACAGCTGATTGTTATCCAGCAGTACCATCTCCAGTTACTAGCACTAGTTCATGACATCCCCATAGCTGGCCACTTAGGGGTTCGTAAAACCTGTGCCCGGCTGCTATGACATTTCTTCTGGCTTAGAGTTAACCAGGAGGTCAAACACTATAGGTCCTCATGCGATGTATGCCAACGCTTTGGGGGACCCCCACATCGGGTCACCTTACAGCCCATGCCCATCATAGGTGAGCCATTTATGAGGGTAGCCATGAACATTATGGGACCTTTTAAGAAACTGAGTCGAACAGGGAAGAAGTACATCCTGACCGTATTTGACTAACTGAATAGATATACCGAGGCAGTGGCACTAGCAGCCATAGATGCTGAACATATTGCCCAGGCTCTCATGGACATCTTTAGCGTGTAGGTTTCCCTCAAGAAGTAGTCACTGACCAGGGGATGCAATTTCAAGGGGACTTGCTGCAAACAGTACAGGACAAATTTGGGGTCCATCCCTTCTGCACAACCCCCTACTATCCCCAGACTAATGATCTTTGCAAAAGATTTAAGCAGAGACCCAGCCAGCGCAAAGAATGACAGAGACTCAGCCAGTTTGAGGAACGGCAGAGACTCAGCCAGTGTGAGGAACGGCAGAGGCCCAGCCAACGGGAGGAACGACAGAGACTCAGCCAGTGTGAGGAACGGCAGAGACCCAGCCAGTGGGAGGAACGACAGAGACCGAGCCAGTGAGAGGAACGGCAGAGACACAGCCAGTGTGAGGAACGGCAGAGACACAGCCAGTGGGAGGAACGGCAGAGACACAGCCAGTGTGAGGAACGGCAGAGACACAGCCAGCATGAGGAAAAGCAGAGACAGCCAGTGGGAGGAACGGCAGAGACCCAGTCAGCGGGAGGAACGACAGATTGGGTATGCAGGGCATTTGATGAAGGGCAGACTGGGGTCCTGGAAGAAATGGGGGTGTGGTGAGGGGGTCAATACAGACAGGGTGCTAACTGATGGGATATGATGAAAGGCAGCCTGGGGTCTGGGGAGTAATGAAGATGTGGTAAGGGAATGATGAGGGGCTCAGTACAGGCCGATGGCCAGAGAGTGATGTTATCTGATGAAAGGCAAAGGGCAGGTTCCATGTAGTAATGGGGATGTGATGCAGGGGTATGGAGAAGGGCTCAGTACAGACCAGATGACACAGAGTGATGTTATCTGATGAAAAGACACAGGGCAGGTGATGTAATGAATTACTCTGATATAAAATTAAAGGAAGTCAGCGGAAGGCTCCCTGTGTTGTGCAGGGGCCAGAGGATGGCTCCCTGTGTTGTACAGGGCTGAGCGGATTGTATGTGTATGGATAAGTGAAGGCTCTACCTATTGTGCAGGGGTCAGATGAAGATTCTCTTTATTAAGGTTTATTTGGGGGTTCTATGATGTGTAGGGGTCACTAGAATAATTTTTGTATGGTGCAGGTTTCACTAAAAAGTCTCTATTTTGTACAGAGATCCAAGAAGGCTCTATGAATTTGAGGGTCACTGGAAGAGCAGAGGTTGGCTTGTGAGAGAATAGCTGGTGAACTGGGTGGCATGTGAGAGAATAGCTGGTAGACATGGGGAAAAGCTGTTGGTTATGAGGTAGTATGTGATAGAATAGCTGGTGTGCAGGGCAGATATTAGAAGCTTGTGGTCAGGGAGTGGATTGTGAGAGAAAAGCTAGATGATAGGTGGGGGCATATAAAAAAGTAGCTGGTGAGCAAGGACCCATATGTGGGAATAGCTGATGAGCAGGAGATTGCATGTGAGAAAAGCTGCTTGTCAGTCAGGTGTCATTGGAGAGAACCTGGTTGGCAGTGGGAGGGACATGTAATGATCTAAGGAGCAGGATGGCATGTGATAGAGAAATGCTGGTGGGCAGGGGGTTGGTGGCTAGTGGGTAGCTTGGTGATTTCACATTAGAAACATAGAATTTGACAATTATAAATAATTTCACTTTACGAAAAGCTATGAAATTCCATAGACGAAAAACCTTACGGTTTAATGTGTCCAATTAAGACTTGTTGCATTTACACACCATCTAAAATTTAAGAAAACTTTTGAAACTTTTCCACTCAAACTCCAAAAAGCAATAAAATTACGACGATTAAGGCAAAAGCCTTAATGGACGTGTTGCTTGCGCAATACAAACATGGTGCCATCACATCCTGTAGTTAGCTGCAGATTCAGCACTATCATGGAGTGAGATTGCTGTCACTCACAAAATAGTGGCACTGCTAATTCACAGATTTGTGTGTTATCTGGAATACACACAAGCTACTATTGCATTTTCAAAGTTTACCTTTATCATAGTTTAGGGCCTCAGGGCCTGAGTCATTAAGGAGAGCAAAGCATAAAAAAGGAGTAACTATGCACCTGGGCAAAACCATGTTGCATTGGAGGGAGAGGTAAATCTATTATGTGGGAACAGATTTATAGTTGGGGTAGGGCATGTCCTAGATCAGCTTTAAATTTCAGTGTAAAAATAAAGCTATCAAGTATTTGTGTTCTATATGAAAAAACAGACAATATTTAACTTATGTGCAAAATAATAAACTAATAAACTAATTTGTACCCCTTGCATTGTAACATGGTTTGACCCAGAGAACATTTACTCCTTTTTTTTGCCTTACTTTCCTTAATGACTTAGGCCCTCAGTGTCTTAGAAAAAGACAGTAGAGCAACTAAGAAAAAAAAGTAAAACTACAAAATAACAAAATATTTCAAATACATTTAATTGGTGTAGAAGCCTCTGCTTAGTTTGGTGTTCAGTAAGCAATGTTTGCCTTTACATTCCCTTATAAGGCTTGAGCTGACTTTTAACAACAATTCAAGGATACATAAAGCCAACATGACTTTACTAATAAAATATTTCCCGGTAAACTGCTGATTAGTGTAAATCCAATGCACAGAGAGCGCTAGAACAAAGCTGCAAGGGATATATACATAAAATTATAATATGTTCCTACATTAAATGTAAAATGAAAACTAGTTTATTTTAATATAATAATAATAAAGCATATCAGATGTATTTATTAATAAAGTAAAAACTTCATGCAAATGGATTGCCAACAATAATACAAAGTATGTTAAATGTGCAGTTAGTGCTCAAATCAGCATATACAGGTAGACACAGATGTTATAATTGCTCAGAGAAAATTAAGGAACCGAAGCTAGTCCAGCTCTGGTAAAAAACGAAAGGTCCTCCAAAGGGTAAGTCTTATTGCAGAAGTAACCCACTGGTTTACTAAATCCTCAGTTAACAAGGGAGAGTACTGATGTTCAAACGTGAATTAAGCGCTAGTAAATACTAAATCCTCAATATCCGGTTCTGTACAGCTAAATCTCGGTACATTCACAAACCAGGCTCTAGTATGTAGCTTCAAATTTGCATACACACTTATATAAATGACTATAAATCAGGACTAACGGGGATGGCTGCGGGGACTATCATCTGTGTATTCCAGTGAACTCACAAATCTGTGAATTAGCAGCTCCAGCATTGTGTGAGTGACAGCAATCTCACTCCATGATAGTGCTGAATCTGCAGCTAACCACAGGATGAGATGGCATATCATGTCTGTATTGCGCAAGGAACACTTCCTTTAAGGTTTTTGCCTTGATGTTTGTAATTTCATTGCTTTTTGGGGTTTGATTGGAAGAGTTTCAAAAGTGTTTTTAAATTTTAGATGGTATATGTGACTGGATCACTTATAAATAACTTATGGTATAAATTTATTTAAAGAAAATAGAACAGGGCGATTATTTATATAATTACAAATGTACTTATTTTTTATATTGTTTGTATGTTGGTAAAGGAGATATCTTTATTTCTGAGACCAGGGAAATAAATATGTTTGCTTTAAGTTTGCTAGAGGAAATGCATTATTTCTAACATATATATCTGATACAATAAGCCTTTGTGGATGAAGTCTTTTGTGTATCTTGGAGTATGGAAATGACTTGTTTGGGGTTTTGTAACTGTCTTTGGGAATGTGTATTCTGCAGCTGTCTGAAGAAATGACCCATGTTAATCTCATGTTAATTAGACCTTTTGATGTGTGAGGGTCCAGCACCTGGAATGTTTAATTAGACACAGGCAGGTTTAATTACCACCTGCTACTTGATTTCCTGCATCTAAAACAAGATACAGGAAATCACAGTGTCACCATCTGCCTCCTGCAGCTCCTGTTTGCCAGGAGCTATGTTGGACTTTCTGGATATATATAGTCTGCAGTACCACCATGCCTCCAAAGGGGCCACTGTGGCGCTTAAACTATTTCCCTTCCTGCTGAACTAAGCTCATTTTGTCAGGATGATTTACATCTGCTGCTACTCCTTAAAAGACAGCCTCACCAAGCAGCCTGGGCCAGATCACAGATCACTCGATCTCATAGGAAGCATTCTCCTTTGACTCCTGTTCCTGGTTATACTTACCTGTGTACTTGTCATTGTGTTTTTGCTGTTCACTCCAGTGCCACAGACACAGCTTCATCTACCCTGTTCCTGAGTTACACACCTATGTGGATCTCTGTGCTATTTCTCTCTGCAGCTCATTGCTTCTCAGTGTAACCTGTTCAGCTCTCTCCACCTTTCCAGAGGTATCAAACCCTGCAACCCGCAGGCTACTTGTCTCACCACCTTTCTAGAGCTATCCAACCCTGCAATCCGCAGGCTACTCATCTCGCCCTCTTTCCAAAGTTATCTGACCCTGCAGTCTGCAGGCTACCCATCTCTCCACTTTTCCAGAGATATCTAATCATGCAATCCGCAGGCTACTTATCTCTCCTCCTCTTTCAGAGGTATCCACCTTGCAACCCGCTGACTACTGCTTCTCACCATCGCTTTACAGTATTGCCTATTCCGCTGTTAAGATCTGTGGTTATATTACTGCCTTACCAGTTATTGCATCCTGAACCTGTATTACCTGTGTCTCTAATAAAACCACTTTGTTCACCTACTTTCTCTCTGTGGTCTTACCTTGGGAAACCTGACACACAGCAAGTTTTAGGATATCACAGATAAGTGTAAATATTGTTAGCTTTGCATTGCATGGAAATCCATGTTTGGGTAAACAAATTGCATCCTGATTCTAAAATTAGCTTAGACCTCAGGGGGCTGTTTTTTCCTGTGAGGCTGTGTCCAAATCTATATAAAAAGCATTGTCTTGTAGTGAAAATTGTTCTTCTTGTTTCATCTGACCTGCTCCCTGGTACCTTCAACCAGGGTGAGCAAATAAACATCACTTCCTTTAAAGTACTGGATGCCAGTAAGGAGTCCAGTGGTGGCAGCATTTGTAAGCCCCTCCTAATGCGGTTAGAGGGTGCATTTGGGATAACAAAAGGGAACGGTGACAAAGTAAGCCCAGCCGGTTCCCAGCAACAACAGACAGGGTGGATTAGGCGGTCCATCATGTCACAGTGTGTATATGCAACAAGCCTTAATTGGACATGTTAAATTGTAAATTTTTATTTTATATGGACTATATATGTTACTGCATCTATGTTTATTTCTGATATTATATATGTTACTGCATGTATGTTTATGCCTGCTATTATAGGTATGTTACTGCATGTATGTTTATGCCTGCTATTATAGGTATGTTACTGCATGTATGTTTATTTCTGATATTATATATGTTAGTGCATGCATGTTTATTCTTGATATTATATATAAGTCACTGCATATACGTTTGTTCCTGGTATTATATATATGTTGCTGCATGTATGTTTATTCCTGCTAATATACAGTATATATATATATATATATATATATATATATATATATATATATATATATATATATATATCTATATCTATCTATATATAAAAAAAGTTTGTTTGCAAGCGAATATCTTCGACACCCCTGCAACGATTCGAATGAACCCAAAGCGAGGTGTTCCAGTTTTATTCTAGAAATATTTTAAGGGACCAGGTTGGATCTCCCGTTTGAGTACACTGGCCAGAACTTTGACACACAGAGCCTGTTCTGAGCCTTCCACTGGATGGATTTGAACGAAAATTTCAAAAGACTTAACATTGGTTCCCAGAAGACATACTAGGGGGTGTAGGTTTCAGTCGGACTACCTGTTGGTGAACACTGGCCAGAACTTTGACCTGGTGACCCTGTTCTGGGCCCTCCACTGGATGGATTTGGTTTGTTTGCATTTGGACCAATTGGGATGAAACTAACGCAAGGTGGTCCAGTTGATCCTGGGCAGGTTTTAAGGGGGTTAGGAGTCCCGGTCGAACCTCCCGTTGGTGTACACTCAGCAAACCTTTGACCCGGGGAGCCTATTCTGAGCCTTCCACTGGGTAGATATGGACAAAAACTTCACAGACTGGTAACATTGGATGCCAGAATACATATTATGGGGTTATGGTCCCGGTCGGGCCTCCCGTTGGTGTACGCAGGTCAGAATTTTGATCTGGGGAGCCTGTTTTGGGCCTACCATTGGATGGATTTGGTTTGTTTGTCTGTCCGGTTATACTTTCGGACACCTCTGCACAGATTAGGATGAAACTAAAGCGAGGTGGTCCAGTTGGATTCTGGTCCAGTTTTAGGGGGGTTAGGGTTCCAGTCGGACCTCCTATTGGTGCATGTTAGCCAGCCAGAACTTAGACCCGAGGTGCCTGTTCTGAGAATTCCACTGGATGGATTTGGACAAAAATTTCACTGACTGATAACATTAAATCCCAGAAGACATTCCAGTGGGTTGAGGTACCGGTTGGACCTCCTGAAGGTGTATGCCGTTGGTGCATGTTAGCCAGCCATAACTTTGACTCAGAGAGCCTGTTCTGGGCCTTACACTGGATGGATTTTGATGACATTTAATATAAAAACAAAAACGATACTGGGAGCCACCTCAGGGCTGTGTTGGAAGAGCTGGCAATTATTTTTAAGTGTTGACAGTTACATTCAACTCATTGATAACTTAATAACTTGAAGATTTAAACCCGGACAACGCCGGGGATTGCAGCTAGTTGTAAAATAAATGAAAACTTTTAACAGTATAATCATTAATAAAAATCTAAAGAAAATATTTTATTTACCATTATATACATAAAGACTCGTACTGTCAGGGGAGGGCTGGCAAATTTCAGCCCGGGGGAGGCAAGACTAGACTGAGCGGCCTATTTTAAAGGAAAAAAAATGCAGGTGGCCCAGCCCACGATAGCCCACATACACGTTTCTCAGTTTAAATTTTTTGTTGTTTAGTAGATTTAAGTTTTATTTGTGTTCTTTTAAAACTGTTTTCTAGGATCCGCCACACTGCCTGTAGCATCCCACGTGGCTGCTAGGAAGCCGAGACACACATTACCCATCCGGTGCAGTGTGCCTATCAAACAACCAGGGCGCTTCTTCTGCTCATTCTTACTGTTAGGTGTATTTCTCTGCTAATAGCTGCAGAGGGGCTAGTCTCTATTGGAGCCCTGTAATTGGCTACCAGCACTATAAATGTCAGAGAGTGCTGTCAGTGATAGTGTTTGGAAGCCTCCTAGTCTGCTGCTATATGTACTACTGACTACCTGTTGCCTGACCTTTGCTTTGTTCCTGGAATTCCCTGAGTACAGCTGCAGGACCCATAGGGCCTGAGTTATTAAGGAGAGCAAAGCATAAAGAAGGAGAAGCTTTGCACCTGGGCAAAACCATGTTGCATTGGAGGGGGAGGTAAATTTAAAATGTAAGGACAGATTTACAGTTGGGGTAGGACATGTCCTAGATCAACTTTACATTTTAGTGTAAATATAAAGCTATCAAGTGTTTGTGTGCTAGTTGATTAAACAGCCAGAATTTAACTTATGTGCAAAACAATAAACTCATTTGCACCCCTTGCATTGTAACATGGTTTGTCCTGGAGAACATTTACTTTTTTTTTGCCTTCCTCTCCTTAATGACTCAGGCCCATAGAGTTCAACTGTAATTGCTGTTACCTTTCCTGATCCATGTGGCCTCATTGGTGACAGCAGCTGCCATCACGTCTTCTGCAAACAAAGGAAATAAGTGTCCTGTCTCATTGGACTTTGGAATGGAACGTGGGCCCCCTACTCCTGTGGGCCCCATAGCAGCTACACCCCATGCTACTACTATACTCCCCCATGTATATGAGGATGATAGAGCCATCAACTACTCCAGGTATACACACAACTTAAGAAAGAGAAAATCCTTACACAGACAGACAATAACTGTAGATTCTTTATTCACAATGATGATAAGTAAAATACTGCTGGACACAATGACAGCTGGTTAAATACTTGTTTAGAAACAGTCAATGAGCAGGTAAGAGGTTTACATAATGAGAGGACTGCAAGGATACAAGATGGAGTCGTCAGACCATGTGACTGGACACATTCTGAGTATGTAAGGCACATTAATAAATGTTTAAGGCTACAAGAATTGTATATAATTAAACCCTCCGAAGTAGAGATATATTTATGGGGTTTGTATCTGAAGACAGTGGAAATATAAACTAGGTGCGCTGTTATATACAACATCCACTAAGGTGTCATCCTCTAATGTTCAGATATCCAGGTGTTCTAGACTACACTAAGAATAACAGGACAATAATGGTTAAATAGTGCAAATGGATAATATTCTTCATTCCCTATCTTATTATCTGATCCCTTCTGAGATGAATGATATAACAAGGCACAAGACATTTTTTGCAATCTGAAGCTAAGAAAAGAGGAGAAGCAGCAACATCCTGAACTGCAGCAATATTCCAGCATCCAGGAGGAAAAGCCTTCAGCCATCTCGGTTCCTCTGCCGATCTCCTCCTCTTACAGGCCGAACACTTTAGGATCCACTGAGGATTTCAGCAACTCATTCCCGGCTCTGATAAACCCACTCAGGGAGGAGCCTGTGAAAACATTAAACAATGACTGTAGATTATAGCCGGATGCACAGGTGTTTGTATGGTAACCAGACATTGAAATCTGGATACACCTTACACACATTACACATACAACAAGAAGTTGTAGATAAACTTAAAAACAAAACAGTTTAAAAATAAATAAAACACAAAAAAACCTACAAAGAACACCAACATTTTAGGGGCATTTCACACACAAACGTTCCACATGTAATAACTATTGTGGGTGAGTGGAGGCAAATTCACATTAGTAGGAGGAAAGTGATGAGCTCAGTTTTTGACATCCTCTAAATCTTATCCTACTTATAACTTAGGACTTATAAGTAGCGCTGTACAAGGGTTCTAGCGTTGATGCTGGTTTGAAAGACAGAGCTTCAATGACAGTCCTCCACCCAACCACTTTCTCTGGACCATGTGGACTCTAGGGGCTAGATTTACTAAGCTGCGGGTTTGAAAAAGTGGGGATGTTGCCTATAGCAACCAATCAGATTATAGCTTTCATTTATTTAGTACCTTCTACAAAATGACAGCTAGAATCTGATTGGTTGCTATTGGCAACATCCCCACTTTTTCAAACCCGCAGCTTAGTAAATCTAGCCCTAGGTCTGGATGACTCTTATCATTCTTGCACTATACACTTCATACTTAGTGGTAAATGCAGTCAGTCATGTTTTGGAAGTAAAATGCAGCAAAAGTTTCAAAAGAAATAATAAAAAAAGAACTCATAAACTAGGTACAAGTACAGGTAACAGTCCCATGAACATACTGGATGATCTCTCTAAATCTACAACACTGTCCGGCTTCATTCCGCACTTACCTGCTCTGGACCTTATCCAGGAGATGGCCTTCCCCTCCAGTAACTCCCACTCATCTCTCTGCTCCTGACAGGAGGCGTGAAGCCAGATCACAGCCAGGAGTGTCGCCCACACTGCCGGGTCCATGTTCTGCAGAGGAGGAGAATATGGGTTTATATAAGAGGAGAAATGTTACCTATCTGGAGTACAGCGGCATCAGAATTCCTGCAGGTCTCACTCTATGATCCAATCAGTTCCCACTGGAAGCGTGAACAGAACATTATGATACATTGTATAATGGATACACAGGTAAATCACTTTCTCTGAGGACATTGGGATGCACAGATAAAACTAATGATGTTAGGCCCCACCCACAGGAGGCGGGACACTACCAGTGTAAATCCCTGATAACTATTTCTCTTCGTCAGACGTCTGGATGACACAAACTGTGACATAGTAACATGGTTCGAGTGGTTACATGTTAGCCCAGTAGCCCAGTGTCTGTGTTCAGGAACTTAGTACATAGATTGGACATTTTATGAGATACATCGGTGGTTATCCACTGACTGACTTACAAGCTTCCAGTGTTTCCTATATGTATGTATGTGCTTTCAAACAAAGAGAACATTATGGAAAAACAAACCCGTAGAAGATGCAGTAAAACTCCCACCCCCCATTATTACCCAGACGTCTGATATTATCAGGAACATAATACCTGATCGGGGTTCTTGTCTTTTAGGTTCTTCTCAGATACTCCCAGGATTGTGGATAATTCCGGGGTCATGTTCCAGGAGCCGTCAGCATTCTGCAGGGAAATCAGCTTCAACAGAGGGGGGGTCTCTACTGGGAGAGGTTGGGGGGTCTCCACCGGGAGACCTGGCGGACTATCTGTACCTTTAAAGGTGTTAAATAGGCCTGCGAGATTAAGGAAAGCAAAGCAAAAAAAAGGAGTAAGTTTGTTTCTGGAACAAACCATGTTATAATTCAAGGGGTACAAATTAGTTTATTATTTAGCACATGAATACTGTCTGATTTTACATCTAGCACACAAATACTTGATAGCTTTATTTTTACACTGAAATTTAAAGTTGATCTAGGACATGTCCTACCCCACATATAAATCTGCCATCACATTTTAAATCTACCTCCCCTCCAAAGCAACATGGTTTTGCCCAGGTGCAAAGTTACTATTTTTTAATGCTTTGCTCTCCTTAATGACACAGGCCCTTTGTGTTCAATGCCAATGACTCCAATATGTAAGTAAGAGAGACAGATGCAGCAACATTCTAGTAGTATAAACAGAATTATGCCCCATAAAGACACCAAAGTGGTTTTATGGGCATTAGATGTGACACTTGTGTCTCTGCTGTGTGTACATTATCATTCAGCACAACAGGATACAATATGTAATTAAATCACTGGCAGTAACGTGTTCTGATTGGTTAGTTCATGTAAAAACTGTATACATTTCTAATCAATGTGTCTGACAACCTTGCACAGCGCAGTTTCATATTAAACTGGAGCCTGCGGGTGTCAGTACAGACATAACTGCGGAACCCAAGAACAGGACCCTCCCACCCACTGGTGAAGTGGGATTCAGGGTTAAAACGACTTATGGCCTGAAGTATGTCTCTAAGGTTCTTCATATCAGGATAAAAGAACAGAATGTTAAAAGAAACAACTAAACATACCGTGTCCAGCTGGTCCACTCATTTCCATCTTTTTAGACATCTTCATTTCTGTAAGACATAACAATGAAAGCTGTGAGCAGCCCAGATCTTTCTATCAGACCATCCAGTATGGGATTATCAGGTGTCACATTATCTCTATAATGATCTACAGGACACAGACTGAGAACAGAAGACATCACACGCTGCCAGTTGGCTGAGTATTCAGTGACTGATCCGCACAGAGTTAATGTGGATCTCAGATAAATGCACAGAATTCTTAAACAATAATTGAGTGTTTTGCACAATATAACAATTTAGAATATAAAAATTATAGTTTTGATGTTCTGAATATGTAAAGAGATTGCATAATTATCATTATTTAATTTCTGCATACACGTTATAATTCTCTCCACGTATTGAGCAATCAAAATTGGATACACTCATTTTTGAACAATGTTTTGGATAAGACTGCATCAGTTTAGATCGCTTGTAGAGCGACACTTGTAAGAGCTCTTTGAATGTTATCAGAATATGAGAAGATAATTACAATATTAAATAGAGTTGCCCAGAAGCAGACAATATAGCCACTGATCAGGGTACTCCATGAATTACCTGCATTCACCTCCTCGACCCGCTGCTCTGACAGTTTACAGAGGAAGGCTTATCAAGGAAAGGAGCAAATTTGCACTTTGGCGAAGACATGTTGCACTGCAGAGGAGTCAGCAAATGTAAAATGTGCATGCAGATATAGAGTGTGGAAGAGGAACGTCTTAGCTTGGTGCTAAATTGCAGTGTAAAAACAAAGCTGTTCAGTGTTTGTGTGCTACATGCAAAACCAGCCAGTTTTTTCCGGCATGCAAAAGACAAATACATTTGCACCTCTTACAGTGCAGCCTGGTTTGCCCACAAGCAAATCTGGGCAAACGCCCCATTCATCAAGGCAGGCATACTGAGCGCAACGTGCGTTTATTTAAAAATGCTCATTGCGTACTCCTGAATTCAACAAGGAACAGAACTGAAGATACGGGCGTTGATGAATTCGGGTGTAGTTGCGCTCTGCTCTACTACATGATACACTGCAGGATACATCCTTCTTGTAAGGACAGTCTGATAAAAAAAAAAAAAAAGAGGCCCAAATACTTTTAAGTGTAAAAGCTGAGCTGGTAAAAAACAGTCAGTAGAAGAAACTGTATGTTCAGATTCAGAAATGACACAAATCCCTGAGGAGAGTCTATCCACGAGTGTTATGTGTAAGCCTGACCTTTCTGATACTGTACTCATAAAGAAGCGTTCTTTCAGCATTTCTGCATATGTGTGGATGAGCAGCCCAAGTGTAGCCAGTGATACACAAATTGAGGATGCCACTTTGGATTGGCAACAAGATGAGGGGGATGTGTAGCTGACGACGGCGCTAATGAGGGTGTTGATGACGATGATGTTGTTTGTGTAGGTCCTGCACCAGTGGAAGCAGTTCTTGCACATGATAAAAAGAAAAAAGCCATTGTCCTGCCTGGACATAAGACCTAAAAATCCACTCTTATTTGTCGAATTATTTTTACCCAAATCCTGACAACAGTTCTCTAGCCATTTGTAAAGCCACACTCAGTAGAGGTAGGGACCTTAACCATCTAGGAACCTCACCCATTTTACGCCATTTGAAGAGAGTTCATGGGAAGCTTTTGGGAAAATCAGAAATTTATGCTAAAAAAATAACAACAATCAGTCCAACATCAGCTCCCTCCCTTCTCTCAGCTAGATCCCAACACCTGCAATCTACACCCCCAACATCTTCCTTATCAATATCCTCACTATTGATCGGAGTTAGTCCTGCGTCCAAGTTTCTAAGGCAAGAAGACTCCACTATCCTGGATTCCTCTGAAGAATTCTTGAGTGTCAGTCCCGCTGCTCCTGCTGGGGGTGGATCTTCATCCCAGAAGCAGACCAAGAAGAAAACTACTAGTAGTTTACAACAATTGACTGTTAAACAATCCTTTGCAAGAGGAAGCAAGTATGAAAGCTGTCACCAAGTCGCAAAGTGAATCACAGACGCAATGGCGACTATGCTAGTATTAGATCTGCGTCCAATATCCACTATTAATGCAGCTAGTTTTAGACAGTTACTTGAGGTCTTGTGCTCCCGCTACCAAATTCCATCACGACACCTTTTACTAGAAAAGCTATTCCTCACCTCTACCAGAAGGTTCGTAAAAGCTTAATTATTGCCATTCTACCCACTGTACACTTAACCACAGATATGTGGACAAGCGGAACTGGGCAAACTAAAGATTATATGACTGACAGCCCACTGGGTTGGTGATTTGCCAACACCAGTAGGAACAGCAGTAGCATGTACCCAACTACATCACATTTTTTAGAGGCAGGCTACTCTGTGTGTTACCGACTTCACTAAGAGGAATAGAGCTTACAATCTGTTAGAAAAAGTAAGGGATGTCATTGCTACACGGCTTATCCCACTTGGACTCTCCTCAGGACATGCCATTTCTAATAACGCCACCAATATTGTTAGAGCATTACAGCTGGGAGTCCATCACAGTCCCTGTTTTTCTCACACACTCAACACGGTGGTGCAGAGCTTTTTAAAAAAATGACAGGGACGTGTAGGAGATGCTGTCTTCAGGACATTTCCAGCATTCTGCAACAGCATTTAGGAGATTGCAGCAGCTACAAGATTTTTACCCTGTCACCAACTGAAGCAAGAGGTAGCAACAAGGTGGAATTCCACCCTTTATATGCTTGTGAGGATGGAGAAACATCGATCCACACTTACCCTACAAGCCATGACATTGGGAAAGGAGGGGGAATACATTTTAGTCCAGAGCAGTGGAGAATACTTTCCGTGTTGTGGAAGGTGCTGAAAGCATTTGAAGTAGTCACCTGTGAAGTGAGTTCAGACACTGTTAGCTTGAGCCAAGTGATTCCCTTAATTAGACCTTTGAAAAAGCAGCTTGCGAAAGTATAGTAGGAGCTGAAACAAAGTAATTACGCTAAGTAAGTCGGATTTGTAGATCAAGTACTTTATTTGCATCGCCAAGATCCAAGAGTTATCAAAATCTTGAAATCTGATCACTACATTTTGGCGACTGTGTTTGATCCTAGGTTTAAGAGCTATGTTTTCTCTTTGTTTCTAACTGATCCAGATCTCAAGAGATGCAAGGAGCTCCTGGTGAGCAAGTTGGCAGCTCATGTGGTACGTGACACGACGGCGTCTCCTCCATCAGTTTCTCAGGCATCTGCTGCTAGGAAAAAAAACTTAGCTTTTCCAAGAGACCCAGGGATGATGCAAATGAGTCAGCACAACATTTTGCCATCTGGTCTGGTCTTAAAGAAATTACATTGAAAGCTCTGCCGTAACTCCACCTGATCCTACTATCAACATCCAACGGATGGTGGAATATTATTTTCATGACATGTTAGAAAAGTGTCACAGGATAAATATCTTTTTTTCTTTTTTCAACTATATATAAAAATAATCTATATATTTATAAAAGTACTATATATATATATTTAACCTGTTTAACAGGATACATTACCCAGACTATATAGCAGGTAACTCCTGAACAGAAAATATATATGGAGGAAACTCAGTTTAAAACACTAAAAATGCCTAAACAATACAGAGGTAGCTGTTAGGAGAGAGAGAGAGAGTAGGTTCACTGTGCAGCGCGTACGTAATGTGTACAGCTGCCCCAATATGCCAGGAAATGGCTGCCGTCCGAGAAGCCTGCCAAGGACTGTAGATGGAGGGGGAAGTTCTGCCCCCAGTACCACCTCTGTCATGTCCGCCTCCATGTGTATACTCTAACATGGCTGTCGGCTGGCGTTTGTAAGCTCTGCTAGTTACATTAAATTGTCAAGGATGCAGTGCTTATTCGGTCAGTGTATTACCTCCTGTGGAGTGTGATCGCTGACCCGACCCCCCTTAGATGCTCGTTGTCTAGGGGGGCACAATGTCGGCAAGTCCATCAGTACGGGAGGAGAGGCTTTAATACCTTCACTCCTGCCTGACGTGAATTCAGCTCCTAGGTCCTGCCGCTCTGAAGATTGTGCCTCATACAGCTCGGAGAGATTGCCGGCAACTGGTGCGTGGGGTAAACGATATGAGAACCTGATCCCTCCTCCAAAGGGACCCAGAGTGAACGAAACCTGACAGGCTATTCACTTCTCTGGGACTTGAGTTCGATCCCTGCACTGCACCTAAAGGGGAATGAACAGGAGAGGAGGGGCATAGTAGGGGAGGAGTGAGGGAATGAACAGGAGAGGAGGGGCATAGCAGGGGAGGAGTGAGAGAATGAACAGGAGAGGAGGGGCATAGCAGGGGAAGAGTGAGGAAATGAACAGGAGAGGAGGGGCATAGCAGGGGAAGAGTGAGGAAATGAACAGGAGAGGAGGGGCATAGTAGGGGAGAAGTGAGGGAATGAACAGGAGAGGAGGGGCATAGTAGGGGAGGAGTGAGGAAATGAACAGGAGAGGAGGGGCATAGCAGGGGAAGAGTGAGGAAATGAACAGGAGAGGAGGGGCATAGTAGGGGAGGAGTGAGAGAATGAACAGGAGAGGAGGGGCATAGTAGGGGAGGAGTGAGGAAATGAACAGGAGAGGAGGGGCATAGAAGGGGAAGAGTGAGGAAATGAACAGGAGAGGAGGGGCATAGTAGGGGAGGAGTGAGAGAATGAACAGGAGAGGAGGGGCATAGTAGGGGAGGAGTGAGGAAATGAACAGGAGAGGAGGGGCATAGTAGGGGAGAAGTGAGGGAATGAACAGGAGAGGAGGGGCATAGTAGGGGAGGAGTGACGAAATGAACTGGAGAGGAGGGGCATAGTAGGGGAGGAGTGAGAGAATGAACAGGAGAGGAGGGGCATAGCAGGGGAAGAGTGAGGAAATGAACAGGAGAGGAGGGGCATAGCAGGGGAAGAGTGAGGAAATGAACAGGAGAGGAGGGGCATAGCAGGGGAAGAGTGAGGAAATGAACAGGAGAGGAGGGGCATAGTAGGGGAGGAGTGAGAGAATGAACAGGAGAGGAGGGGCATAGTAGGGGAGGAGTGAGGAAATGAACAGGAGAGGAGGGGCATAGTAGGGGAGGAGTGAGAGAATGAACAGGAGAGGAGGGGCATAGCAGGGGAAGAGTGAGGAAATGAACAGGAGAGGAGGGGCATAGCAGGGGAAGAGTGAGGAAATGAACAGGAGAGGAGGGGCATAGTAGGGGAGGAGTGAGAGAATGAACAGGAGAGGAGGGGCATAGTAGGGGAGGAGTGAGGAAATGAACAGGAGAGGAGGGGCATAGAAGGGGAAGAGTGAGGAAATGAACAGGAGAGGAGGGGCATAGTAGGGGAGGAGTGAGAGAATGAACAGGAGAGGAGGGGCATAGTAGGGGAGGAGTGAGGAAATGAACAGGAGAGGAGGGGCATAGTAGGGGAGAAGTGAGGGAATGAACAGGAGAGGAGGGGCATAGTAGGGGAGGAGTGACGAAATGAACTGGAGAGGAGGGGCATAGTAGGGGAGGAGTGAGAGAATGAACAGGAGAGGAGGGGCATAGCAGGGGAAGAGTGAGGAAATGAACAGGAGAGGAGGGGCATAGCAGGGGAAGAGTGAGGAAATGAACAGGAGAGGAGGGGCATAGCAGGGGAAGAGTGAGGAAATGAACAGGAGAGGAGGGGCATAGTAGGGGAGGAGTGAGAGAATGAACAGGAGAGGAGGGGCATAGTAGGGGAGGAGTGAGGAAATGAACAGGAGAGGAGGGGCATAGTAGGGGAGGAGTGAGAGAATGAACAGGAGAGGAGGGGCATAGTAGGGGAGGAGTGAGGAAATGAACAGGAGAGGAGGGGCATAGTAGGGGAGGAGTGAGGAAATGAACAGGAGAGGAGGGGCATAGTAGGGGAGGAGTGAGGAAATGAACAGGAGAGGAGGGGCATAGTAGGGGAGAAGTGAGGGAATGAACAGGAGAGGAGGGGCATAGTAGGGGAGAAGTCTGGGAATGAACAGGAGAGGAGGGGAATAGTAGGGGAGAAGTCTGGGAATGAACAGGAGAGGAGGGGAATAGTAGTGGAGGAGTGAGAATGAACAGGAGAGGAGGGGCATAGTAGGGGAGGAGTGAGAGAATGAACAGGGTAGGAGGGGCATAGTAGGGGAAGAGTGAGAGAATGAACAGGAGAAGAGGGGCATAGTAGGGGAGGAGTGAGAGAATGAACAGGAGAGGAGGGGCATAGTAGGGGAGGAGTGAGAGAATGAACAGGAGAGGAGGGGCATAGTAGGGGAGAAGTGAGGGAATGAAAAGGAGAGTAGGGGCATAGTAGAGGAGAAGTCTGGGAATGAACAGGAGAGGAGAGGCTTAGTAGGGGAGGAGTGAGAGAATGAACAGGAGAGGAGGGGCATAGTAGGGGAGGAGTGAGAGAATGAACAGGAGAGGAGGAGCATAGTAGGGGAGAAGTCTGGAAATGAACAGGAGAGCAGGGGCATAGTAGTGGAGGAGTGAGAGAATGAACAGGAGAGGAGGGGCATAGTAGGGGAGGAGTGAGAGAATGAACAGGAGAGGAGGAGCATAGTAGGGGAGAAGTCTGGGAATGAACAGGAGAGCAGGGGCATAGTAGTGGAGGAGTGAGAGAATGAACAGGAGAGGAGGGGCATAGTAGGGGAGGAGTGAGAGAATGAACAGGAGAGGAGGAGCATATTAGGGGAGAAGTCTGGGAATGAACAGGAGAGCAGGGGCATAGTAGTGGAGGAGTGAGAGAATGAACAGGAGAGGAGGGGCATAGTAGGGGAGGAGTGAGAGAATGAACAGGAGAGGAGGGGCATAGTAGGGGAGGAGTGAGAGAATGAACAGGAGAGGAGGAGCATAGTAGGGGAGAAGTCTGGGAATGAACAGGAGAGCAGGGGCATAGTAGGGGAGGAGTGAGAGAATGAACAGGAGAGGAGGGGCATAGTAGGGGAGGAGTGAGAGAATGAACAGGAGAGGAGGAGCATAGTAGGGGAGAAGTCTGGGAATGAACAGGAGAGCAGGGGCATAGTAGTGGAGGAGTGAGAGAATGAACAGGAGAGGAGGGGCATAGTAGGGGAGGAGTGAGAGAATGAACAGGAGAGGAGGGGCATAGTAGGGGAGGAGTGAGAGAATGAACAGGAGAGGAGGAGCATAGTAGGGGAGAAGTCTGGGAATGAACAGGAGAGCAGGGGCATAGTAGGGGAGGAGTGAGAGAATGAACAGGAGAGGAGGGGCATAGTAGGGGAGGAGTGAGAGAATGAACAGGAGAGGAGGAGCATAGTAGGGCAGAAGTCTGGGAATGAACAGGAGAGCAGGGGCATAGTAGGGGAGGAGTGAGAGAATGAACAGGAGAGGAGGGGCATAGTAGGGGAGGAGTGAGAGAATGAACAGGAGAGGAGGAGCATAGTAGGGGAGAAGTCTGGGAATGAACAGGAGAGGAGGGGCATAGTAGGGGAGGAGTGAGAGAATGAACAGGAGAGGAGGAGCATAGTAGGGGAGAAGTCTGGGAATGAACAGGAGAGCAGGGGCATAGTAGTGGAGGAGTGAGAGAATGAACAGGAGAGGAGGGGCATAGTAGGGGAGGAGTGAGAGAATGAACAGGAGAGGAGGGGCATAGTAGGGGAGGAGTGAGAGAATGAACAGGAGAGGAGGAGCATAGTAGGGGAGAAGTCTGGGAATGAACAGGAGAGCAGGGGCATAGTAGTGGAGGAGTGAGAGAATGAACAGGAGAGGAGGGGCATAGTAGTGGAGGAGTGAGAGAATGAACAGGAGAGGAGGGGCATAGTAGGGGAGGAGTGCGGTAATCAAATATGTATGATAAGTGCCGAACTTCTAGTCCCACCTACTATACCCCAATGTCTCACAGTGTCCCCCAATAGTAGAAATAGTCAGTTTTTTCTTATAAAAAAAATTCATTATAGTCCAGAATACAGAAACTGGAAAAGAGAGCAAAAAGTTAGATAATTCTTATGAGACTTTATATAAAATAGAGAATCTACATTCAAAGTATCCAAAATAAAGTGAGGGGAAAACACTTACTACGAGCTGGCATTGAACATTTCATGGCACGAGGAGCACCACAACTGGCCATCATTGGTGCACTACTTCCAAAGGCCATCATGGGCATTGAGTATGCCATCAGTCCTGAAAATAAAAAAGTAGAGGGAATAAAGTGTAAATGACAGTGCCAGTATCAGAGAGAGGAATGTGTGAGGTATACCCGCTCACTAATATCAGTATACACAGTGTCAGTGATGAATGTGTGAGGTATACCTGCTCACTAATATCAGTATACACAGAGTCAGTGAGAGGAATGTGTGAGGTATACCAGCACACTAATATCAGTATACACAGTGTCAGTGTTAGGAATGTGTGAGGTATAACAGATCACTAATATCAGTATACACAGTGTCAGTGAGAGGAATGTGTGAGGTATACCAGCTCACTAATATCAGTATACACAGTGTCAGTGTTAGGAATGTGTGAGGTATACCAGCTCACTAATATCAGTATACACAGTGTCAGTGTGAAAGAGAGGAATGTGTGAGGTATACCCGCTAACTAATATCAGTATACACAGTGTCAGTGAGAGGAATGTGTGAGGTATACCTGCTCACTAATATCAGTATACACAGTGTCAGAGAGAGGAATGTGTGAGGTATACCAGCTCACTAATATCAGTATACACAGTGTCAGTGTGAAAGAGAGGAATGTGTGAGGTATACCAGCTCACTAATATCAGTATACACAGTGTCAGTGTCAGGAATGTGTGAGGTATACCAGCTCACTAATATCAGTATACACAGCAGTGTCAGTGTGAGAGAAAGAAATGTGTGAGGTATACCAGCTCACTAATATCAGTATACACAGTGTCAGTGATGTGTGAGGTATACCAGCTCACTAATATCAGTATACACAGCAGTGTCAGTGTGAGAGAAAGAAATGTGTGAAGTATACCAGCTCACTAATATCAGTATACACAGTGTCAGTGTGAGGTATACCGGCTCACTAATATCAGTATACACAGTGTCAGTGTGAGGTATACCGGCTCACTAATATCAGTATACACAGTGTCAGTGTGAGGTATACCGACTCACTATTATCAGTATACACAGTGCCAGAGAGAGGAATGTGTGAGGTATACCAGCTCACTAATGTCAGTATACACAGTGTCAGAGAGAGGAATGTGTGAGGTATACCAGCTCACTAATATCAGTATACACAGTGTCAGTGAGAGGAATGTGTGAGGTATACCAGCTCACTAATATCAGTATACACAGTGTCAGAGAGAGGAATGTGTGAGGTATACCAGCTCACTAATATCAGTATACACAGTGTCAGAGAGAGGAATGTGTGAGGTATACCAGCTCACTAATAGCAGTATACACAGTGTCAGTGAGAGGAATGTGTGAGGTATACCAGCTCACTAATATCAGTATACACAATGTCAGTGAGAGGAATGTGTGATGTATACCAGCCCACTAATATCAGTATACACAGTGTCAGTGAGAGGAATGTGTGAGGTATACCAGCTCACATATATCAGTATACACAGTGTCAGTGTGAGAGAGAGGAATGTGTGAGGTATACCAGCTCACTAATATCAGTATACACAGTGTCAGTGAGAGGAATGTGTGAGGTATACCAGCTCACTAATATCAGTATACACAGTGTCAGAGAGAGGAATGTGTGATGTATACCAGCTCACTAATATCAGTATACACAGTGTCAGTGAGAGGAATGTGTGAGGTATACCAGCTCACTAATATCAGTATACACAATGTCAGTGTGAGAGAGAGGAATGTGTGAGGTATACCAGCTCACTAATATCAGTATACACAGTGTCAGTGAGAGGAATGTGTGATGTATACCAGCCCACTAATATCAGTATACACAGTGTCAGTGAGAGGAATGTGTGAGGTATACCAGCTCACTAATATCAGTATACACAGTGTCAGTGAGAGGAATGTGTGAGGTATACCAGCTCACTAATATCAGTATACACAGTGTCAGTGTCAGAGAGAGGAATGTGTGAGGTATACCAGCTCACTAATATCAGTATACACAGTGTCAGAGAGAGGAATGTGTGATGTATACCAGCTCAATAATATCAGTATACACAGTGTCAGTGAGAGGAATGTGTGAGGTATACCAGCTCACTAATATCAGTATACACAGTGTCAGTGTCAGAGAGAGGAATGTGTGAGGTATACCAGCTCACTAATATCAGTATACACAGTGTCAGAGAGAGGAATGTGTGATGTATACCAGCTCACTAATATCAGTATACACAGTGTCAGTGAGAGGAATGTGTGAGGTATACCAGCTCACTAATATCAGTATACACAGTGTCAGTGAGAGGAATGTGTGAGGTATACCAGCTCACTAATATCAGTATACACAGTGTCAGTGTCAGAGAGAGGAATGTGTGAGGTATAGCAGCTCACTAATATCAGTATACACAGTGTCAGTGAGAGGAATGTGTGAGGTATACCAGCTCACTAATATCAGTATACACAGTGTCAGTGTGAGAGAGAGGAATGTGTGAGGTATACCAGCTCACTAATATCAGTATACACAGTGTCAGTGAGAGGAATGTGTGAGGTATAGCAGCTCACTAATATCAGTATACACAGTGTCAGTGAGGAATGTGTGAGTTATACCAGCTCACTAATATCAGTATACACAGTGTCAGTGAGAGGAATGTGTGAGGTATACCAGCTCACTAATATCAGTATACACAGTGTCAGTGTGAGAGAGAGGAATGTGTGAGGTATACCAGCTCACTAATATCAGTATACACAGTGTCAGTGAGAGGAATGTGTGAGGTATACCAGCTCACTAATATCAGTATACACAGTGTCAGTGAGAGGAATGTGTGAGGTATACCAGCTCACTAATATCAGTATACACAGTGTCAGTGTCAGAGAGAGGAATGTGTGAGGTATAACAGATCACTAATATCAGTATACACAGTGTCAGTGAGCAATGTGTGATGTATACCAGCTCACTAATATCAGTATATACAGTGTCAGTAGGAATGTGTGAGGTATACCAGCTCACTAATATCAGTATATACAGTGTCAGTGAGCAATGTGTGAGGTATACCAGCTCACTATTGTCAGTATACACAGTGCTAGTGTCAGAGAGAGGAATGTGTGAGGTATACCAGCTCACTAATATCAGTATACACAGTGTCAGTGAGAGGAATGTGTGAGGTATACCAGCTCACTAATATCAGTATACACAGTGTCAGTGTCAGAGAGAGGAATGTGTGAGGTATACCAGCTCACTAATATCAGTATACACAGTGTCAGTGAGAGGAATGTGTGAGGTATACCAGCTCACTAATATCAGTATACACAGTGTCAGTGAGAGGAATGTGTGAGGTATACCAGCTCACTAATATCAGTATACACAGTGTCAGAGAGAGGAATGTGTGATGTATACCAGCTCACTAATATCAGTATACACAGTGTCAGTGTCAGAGAGAGGAATATGTGAGGTATACCAGCTCACTAATATCAGTATCTACAGTGTTATAGAGAGGAATGTGTGAGGTATACCAGCTCACTAATATCAGTATACACAGTGTCAGAGAGGAATGTGTGAGGTATACCAGCTCACTAATATCAGTATACACAGTGTCAGTGAGAGGAATGTGTGTGGTATACCAGCTCACTAATATCAGTATATACAGTGTCAGTGAGCAATGTGTGAGGTATACCAGCTCACTAATATCAGTATATACAGTGTCAGTGAGCAATGTGTGAGGTATACCAGCTCACTAATATCAGTATATACAGTGTCAGTGAGCAATGTGTGAGGTATACCAGCTCACTAATATCAGTATACACAGTGTCAGAGAGGAATGTGTGAGGTATACCAGCTCACTAATATCAGTATACACAGTGTCAGTGAGAGGAATGTGTGTGGTATACCAGCTCACTAATATCAGTATATACAGTGTCAGTGAGCAATGTGTGAGGTATACCAGCTCACTAATATCAGTATATACAGTGTCAGTGAGCAATGTGTGAGGTATACCAGCTCACTATTGTCAGTATACACAGTGCTAGTGTCAGAGAGAGGAATGTGTGAGGTATACCAGCTCACTAATATCAGTATACACAGTGTCAGTAAGAGGAATGTGTGAGGTATACCAGCTCACTAATATCAGTATACACAGTGCTAGTGTCAGTGAGAGGAATGTGTGAGGTATACCAGCTCACTAATATCAGTATACACAGTGTCAGAGAGGAATGTGTGAGGTATGCCAGCTCACTAATATCAGTATACACAGTGTCAGTGAGAGGAATGTGTGTGGTATACCAGCTCACTAATATCAGTATATACAGTGTCAGTGAGCAATGTGTGAGGTATACCAGCTCACTAATATCAGTATATACAGTGTCAGAGAGGAATGTGTGAGGTATACCAGCTCACTAATATCAGTATATACAGTGTCAGAGAGGAATGTGTGTGGTATACCAGCTCACTAATATCAGTATATACAGTGTCAGTGAGCAATGTGTGAGGTATACCAGCTCACTAATATCAGTATACACAGTGTCAGAGAGGAATGTGTGAGGTATACCAGCTCACTAATATCAGTATACACAGTGTCAGTGAGAGGAATGTGTGTGGTATACCAGCTCACTAATATCAGTATATACAGTGTCAGTGAGCAATGTGTGATGTATACCAGCTCACTAATATCAGTATATACAGTGTCAGTAGGAATGTGTGAGGTATACCAGCTCACTAATATCAGTATATACAGTGTCAGTGAGCAATGTGTGAGGTATACCAGCTCACTATTGTCAGTATACACAGTGCTAGTGTCAGAGAGAGGAATGTGTGAGGTATACCAGCTCACTAATATCAGTATCTACAGTGTTATAGAGAGGAATGTGTGAGGTATACCAGCTCACTAATATCAGTATACACAGTGTCAGTGAGAGGAATGTGTGAGGTATACCAGCTCACTAATATCAGTATACACAGTGTCAGTGAGAGGAATGTGTGAGGTATACCAGCCCACTAATATCAGTATACACAGTGTCAGAGAGAGGAATGTGTGATGTATACCAGCTCACTAATATCAGTATACACAGTGTCAGTGTCAGAGAGAGGAATATGTGAGGTATACCAGCTCACTAATATCAGTATCTACAGTGTTATAGAGAGGAATGTGTGAGGTATACCAGCTCACTAATATCAGTATACACAGTGTCAGAGAGGAATGTGTGAGGTATACCAGCTCACTAATATCAGTATACACAGTGTCAGTGAGAGGAATGTGTGTGGTATACCAGCTCACTAATATCAGTATATACAGTGTCAGTGAGCAATGTGTGAGGTATACCAGCTCACTAATATCAGTATATACAGTGTCAGTGAGCAATGTGTGAGGTATACCAGCTCACTATTGTCAGTATACACAGTGCTAGTGTCAGAGAGAGGAATGTGTGAGGTATACCAGCTCACTAATATCAGTATACACAGTGTCAGTGAGAGGAATGTGTGAGGTATACCAGCTCACTAATATCAGTATACACAGTGCTAGTGTCAGTGAGAGGAATGTGTGAGGTATACCAGCTCACTAATATCAGTATACACAGTGTCAGAGAGGAATGTGTGAGGTATGCCAGCTCACTAATATCAGTATACACAGTGTCAGTGAGAGGAATGTGTGTGGTATACCAGCTCACTAATATCAGTATATACAGTGTCAGTGAGCAATGTGTGAGGTATACCAGCTCACTAATATCAGTATATACAGTGTCAGAGAGGAATGTGTGAGGTATACCAGCTCACTAATATCAGTATATACAGTGTCAGAGAGGAATGTGTGTGGTATACCAGCTCACTAATATCAGTATATACAGTGTCAGTGAGCAATGTGTGAGGTATACCAGCTCACTAATATCAGTATACACAGTGTCAGAGAGGAATGTGTGAGGTATACCAGCTCACTAATATCAGTATATACAGTGTCAGTAGGAATGTGTGAGGTATACCAGCTCACTAATATCAGTATATACAGTGTCAGTGAGCAATGTGTGAGGTATACCAGCTCACTATTGTCAGTATACACAGTGCTAGTGTCAGAGAGAGGAATGTGTGAGGTATACCAGCTCACTAATATCAGTATCTACAGTGTTATAGAGAGGAATGTGTGAGGTATACCAGCTCACTAATATCAGTATACACAGTGTCAGTGAGAGGAATGTGTGAGGTATACCAGCTCACTAATATCAGTATACACAGTGTCAGTGAGAGGAATGTGTGAGGTATACCAGCTCACTAATATCAGTATACACAGTGTCAGAGAGAGGAATGTGTGATGTATACCAGCTCACTAATATCAGTATACACAGTGTCAGTGTCAGAGAGAGGAATATGTGAGGTATACCAGCTCACTAATATCAGTATCTACAGTGTTATAGAGAGGAATGTGTGAGGTATACCAGCTCACTAATATCAGTATACACAGTGTCAGAGAGGAATGTGTGAGGTATACCAGCTCACTAATATCAGTATACACAGTGTCAGTGAGAGGAATGTGTGTGGTATACCAGCTCACTAATATCAGTATATACAGTGTCAGTGAGCAATGTGTGAGGTATACCAGCTCACTAATATCAGTATATACAGTGTCAGTGAGCAATGTGTGAGGTATACCAGCTCACTAATATCAGTATATACAGTGTCAGTGAGCAATGTGTGAGGTATACCAGCTCACTAATATCAGTATACACAGTGTCAGAGAGGAATGTGTGAGGTATACCAGCTCACTAATATCAGTATACACAGTGTCAGTGAGAGGAATGTGTGTGGTATACCAGCTCACTAATATCAGTATATACAGTGTCAGTGAGCAATGTGTGAGGTATACCAGCTCACTAATATCAGTATATACAGTGTCAGTGAGAGGAATGTGTGAGGTATACCAGCTCACTAATATCAGTATACACAGTGCTAGTGTCAGTGAGAGGAATGTGTGAGGTATACCAGCTCACTAATATCAGTATACACAGTGTCAGAGAGGAATGTGTGAGGTATGCCAGCTCACTAATATCAGTATACACAGTGTCAGTGAGAGGAATGTGTGTGGTATACCAGCTCACTAATATCAGTATATACAGTGTCAGTGAGCAATGTGTGAGGTATACCAGCTCACTAATATCAGTATACACAGTGTCAGTGAGAGGAATGTGTGTGGTATACCAGCTCACTAATATCAGTATATACAGTGTCAGTGAGCAATGTGTGATGTATACCAGCTCACTAATATCAGTATATACAGTGTCAGTAGGAATGTGTGAGGTATACCAGCTCACTAATATCAGTATATACAGTGTCAGTGAGCAATGTGTGAGGTATACCAGCTCACTATTGTCAGTATACACAGTGCTAGTGTCAGAGAGAGGAATGTGTGAGGTATACCAGCTCACTAATATCAGTATCTACAGTGTTATAGAGAGGAATGTGTGAGGTATACCAGCTCACTAATATCAGTATACACAGTGTCAGAGAGAGGAATGTGTGAGGTATACCAGCTCACTAATATCAGTATACACAGTGTCAGTGAGAGGAATATGTGAGGTATACCAGCTCACTAATATCAGTATACACAGTGCTAGTGTCAGTGAGAGGAATGTGTGAGGTATACCAGCTCACTAATATCAGTATACACAGTGTCAGAGAGGAATGTGTGAGGTATGCCAGCTCACTAATATCAGTATACACAGTGTCAGTGAGAGGAATGTGTGTGGTATACCAGCTCACTAATATCAGTATATACAGTGTCAGTGAGCAATGTGTGAGGTATACCAGCTCACTAATATCAGTATACACAGTGTCAGTGAGAGGAATGTGTGTGGTATACCAGCTCACTAATATCAGTATATACAGTGTCAGTGAGCAATGTGTGATGTATACCAGCTCACTAATATCAGTATATACAGTGTCAGTAGGAATGTGTGAGGTATACCAGCTCACTAATATCAGTATATACAGTGTCAGTGAGCAATGTGTGAGGTATACCAGCTCACTATTGTCAGTATACACAGTGCTAGTGTCAGAGAGAGGAATGTGTGAGGTATACCAGCTCACTAATATCAGTATCTACAGTGTTATAGAGAGGAATGTGTGAGGTATACCAGCTCACTAATATCAGTATACACAGTGTCAGAGAGGAATGTGTGAGGTATACCAGCTCACTAATATCAGTATACACAGTGTCAGTGAGAGGAATGTGTGTGGTATACCAGCTCACTAATATCAGTATATACAGTGTCAGTGAGCAATGTGTGAGGTATACCAGCTCACTAATATCAGTATATACAGTGTCAGAGAGGAATGTGTGAGGTATACCAGCTCACTAATATCAGTATATACAGTGTCAGAGAGGAATGTGTGTGGTATACCAGCTCACTAATATCAGTATATACAGTGTCAGAGAGGAATGTGTGAGGTATACCAGCTCACTAATATCAGTATACACAGTGTCAGTGAGAGGAATGTGTGTGGTATACCAGCTCACTAATATCAGTATATACAGTGTCAGTGAGCAATGTGTGAGGTATACCAGCTCACTAATATCAGTATATACAGTGTTAGTAGGAATGTGTGAGGTATACCAGCTCACTAATATCAGTATATACAGTGTCAGTGAGCAATGTGTGAGGTATACCAGCTCACTATTGTCAGTATACACAGTGCTAGTGTCAGAGAGAGGAATGTGTGAGGTATACCAGCTCACTAATATCAGTATACACAGTGTCAGTGAGAGGAATGTGTGAGGTATACCAGCTCACTAATATCAGTATATACAGTGTCAGTGAGCAATGTGTGAGGTATACTAGCTCACTAATATCAGTATACACAGTGTCAGTAGGAATGTGTGAGGTATACCAGCTCACTAATATCAGTATATACAGTGTCAGTGAGCATGTGTGAGGTATACCAGCTCACTAATATCAGTATATACAGTGTCAGTGAGCAATGTGTGAGGTAAACCAGCTCACTAATATCAGTATATACAGTGTCAGTGAGCAATGTGTGAGGTATACCAGCTCACTAATATCAGTATATACAGTGTCAGCGAGCAATGTGTGAGGTATACCAGCTCACTAATATCAGTATATACAGTGTCAGTAGGAATGTGTGAGGTATACCAGCTCACTAATATCAGTATACACAGTGTCAGTGAGGAATGTGTGAGGTATACCAGCTCACTAATATCAGTATACACAGTGTCAGTAGGAATGTGTGAGGTATACCAGCTCACTAATATCAGTATATACAGTGTCAGTGAGCATGTGTGAGGTATACCAGCTCACTAATATCAGTATATACAGTGTCAGTGAGCAATGTGTGAGGTATAACAGCTCACTAATATCAGTATACACAGTGTCAGTAGGAATGTGTGAGGTATACCAGCTCACTAATATCAGTATATACAGTGTCAGTGAGCAATGTGTGAGGTATACCAGCTCACTATTGTCAGTATACACAGTGCTAGTGTCAGAGAGAGGAATGTGTGAGGTATACCAGCTCACTAATATCAGTATACACAGTGTCAGTGAGAGGAATGTGTGAGGTATACCAGCTCACTAATATCAGTATACACAGTTTTAGTAGGAATGTGTGAGGTATACCAGCTCACTAATATCAGTATATACAGTGTCAGTGAGCAATGTGTGAGGTATACCAGCTCACTAATATCAGTATATACAGTGTCAGTGAGAGGAATGTGTGATGTATACCAGCTCACTAATATCAGTATACACAGTGTCAGTGAGAGGAATGTGTGAGGTATAACAGATCACTAATATCAGTATACACAGTATCAGTGTCATAGAGAGGACTGTGTGAGGTATACCAGCTCACTAATATCAGTATACACAGTGTCAGTGAGAGGAATGTGTGAGGTATAACAGATCACTAATATCAGTATACACAGTGTCAGTGAGAGGAATGTGTGAGGTATACCAGCTCACTAATATCAGTATACACTGTGTCAGTGAGAGGAATGTGTGATGTATACCAGCTCACTAATATCAGTATACACAGTGTCAGTGAGAGGAATGTGTGAGGTATAACAGATCACTAATATCAGTATACACAGTGTCAGTGAGAGGAATGTGTGAGGTATAACAGATCACTAATATCAGTATACACAGTGTCAGTGAGAGGAATGTGTGATGTATACCAGCTCACTAATATCAGTATACACAGTGTCAGTGAGAGGAATGTGTGAGGTATAACAGATCACTAATATCAGTATACACAGTGTCAGTGAGAGGAATGTGTGAGGTATACCAGCTCACTAATATCAGTATATACAGTGTCAGTGAGAGGAATGTGTGAGGTATACCAGCTCACTAATATCAGTATACACAGTGTCAGTGAGGAATGTGTGAGGTATACCAGCTCACTAATATCAGTATACACAGTGTCAGTGAGAGGAATGTGTGATGTATACCAGCTCACTAATATCAGTATACACAGTGTCAGTGAGAGGAATGTGTGAGGTATACCAGCTCACTAATATCAGTATACACAGTGTCAGTGAGGAATGTGTGAGGTATACCAGCTCACTAATATCAGTATATACAGTGTCAGTGAGCAATGTGTGAGGTATACCAGCTCACTAATATCAGTATACACAGTGTCAGTGAGAGGAATGTGTGATGTATACCAGCTCACTAATATCAGTATATACAGTGTCATAGAGAGGAATGTGTGAGGTATACCAGCTCACTAATATCACTATATACAGTGTCAGAGAGGAATGTGTGAGGTACACCAGCTCACTAATATCAGTATACACAGTGTCAGTGAGAGGAATGTGTGTGGTATACCAGCTCACTAATATCAGTATATACAGTGTCAGTGAGCAATGTGTGATGTATACCAGCTCACTAATATCAGTATATACAGTGTCAGTAGGAATGTGTGAGGTATACCAGCTCACTAATATCAGTATATACAGTGTCAGTGAGCAATGTGTGAGGTATACCAGCTCACTATTGTCAGTATACACAGTGCTAGTGTCAGAGAGAGGAATGTGTGAGGTATACCAGCTCACTAATATCAGTATCTACAGTGTTATAGAGAGGAATGTGTGAGGTATACCAGCTCACTAATATCAGTATACACAGTGCTAGTGTCAGTGAGAGGAATGTGTGAGGTATACCAGCTCACTAATATCAGTATACACAGTGTCAGAGAGGAATGTGTGAGGTATACCAGCTCACTAATATCAGTATACACAGTGTCAGTGAGAGGAATGTGTGTGGTATACCAGCTCACTAATATCAGTATATACAGTGTCAGTGAGCAATGTGTGAGGTATACCAGCTCACTAATATCAGTATATACAGTGTCAGAGAGGAATGTGTGAGGTATACCAGCTCACTAATATCAGTATATACAGTGTCAGAAAGGAATGTGTGTGGTATACCAGCTCACTAATATCAGTATATACAGTGTCAGAGAGGAATGTGTGAGGTATACCAGCTCACTAATATCAGTATACACAGTGTCAGTGAGAGGAATGTGTGTGGTATACCAGCTCACTAATATCAGTATATACAGTGTCAGTGAGCAATGTGTGAGGTATACCAGCTCACTAATATCAGTATATACAGTGTTAGTAGGAATGTGTGAGGTATACCAGCTCACTAATATCAGTATATACAGTGTCAGTGAGCAATGTGTGAGGTATACCAGCTCACTATTGTCAGTATACACAGTGCTAGTGTCAGAGAGAGGAATGTGTGAGGTATACCAGCTCACTAATATCAGTATACACAGTGTCAGTGAGAGGAATGTGTGAGGTATACAAGCTCACTAATATCAGTATACACAGTGTCAGTGAGAGGAATGTGTGAGGTATACCAGCTCACTAATATCAGTATATACAGTGTCAGTGAGCAATGTGTGAGGTATACTAGCTCACTAATATCAGTATACACAGTGTCAGTAGGAATGTGTGAGGTATACCAGCTCACTAATATCAGTATATACAGTGTCAGTGAGCATGTGTGAGGTATACCAGCTCACTAATATCAGTATATACAGTGTCAGTGAGCAATGTGTGAGGTAAACCAGCTCACTAATATCAGTATATACAGTGTCAGTGAGCAATGTGTGAGGTATACCAGCTCACTAATATCAGTATATACAGTGTCAGCGAGCAATGTGTGAGGTATACCAGCTCACTAATATCAGTATATACAGTGTCAGTAGGAATGTGTGAGGTATACCAGCTCACTAATATCAGTATACACAGTGTCAGTGAGGAATGTGTGAGGTATACCAGCTCACTAATATCAGTATACACAGTGTCAGTAGGAATGTGTGAGGTATACCAGCTCACTAATATCAGTATATACAGTGTCAGTGAGCATGTGTGAGGTATACCAGCTCACTAATATCAGTATATACAGTGTCAGTGAGCAATGTGTGAGGTATAACAGCTCACTAATATCAGTATACACAGTGTCAGTAGGAATGTGTGAGGTATACCAGCTCACTAATATCAGTATATACAGTGTCAGTGAGCAATGTGTGAGGTATACCAGCTCACTATTGTCAGTATACACAGTGCTAGTGTCAGAGAGAGGAATGTGTGAGGTATACCAGCTCACTAATATCAGTATACACAGTGTCAGTGAGAGGAATGTGTGAGGTATACCAGCTCACTAATATCAGTATACACAGTTTTAGTAGGAATGTGTGAGGTATACCAGCTCACTAATATCAGTATCTACAGTGTTATAGAGAGGAATGTGTGAGGTATACCAGCTCACTAATATCAGTATACACAGTGCTAGTGTCAGTGAGAGGAATGTGTGAGGTATACCAGCTCACTAATATCAGTATACACAGTGTCAGAGAGGAATGTGTGAGGTATACCAGCTCACTAATATCAGTATACACAGTGTCAGTGAGAGGAATGTGTGTGGTATACCAGCTCACTAATATCAGTATATACAGTGTCAGTGAGCAATGTGTGAGGTATACCAGCTCACTAATATCAGTATATACAGTGTCAGAGAGGAATGTGTGAGGTATACCAGCTCACTAATATCAGTATATACAGTGTCAGAAAGGAATGTGTGTGGTATACCAGCTCACTAATATCAGTATATACAGTGTCAGAGAGGAATGTGTGAGGTATACCAGCTCACTAATATCAGTATACACAGTGTCAGTGAGAGGAATGTGTGTGGTATACCAGCTCACTAATATCAGTATATACAGTGTCAGTGAGCAATGTGTGAGGTATACCAGCTCACTAATATCAGTATATACAGTGTTAGTAGGAATGTGTGAGGTATACCAGCTCACTAATATCAGTATATACAGTGTCAGTGAGCAATGTGTGAGGTATACCAGCTCACTATTGTCAGTATACACAGTGCTAGTGTCAGAGAGAGGAATGTGTGAGGTATACCAGCTCACTAATATCAGTATACACAGTGTCAGTGAGAGGAATGTGTGAGGTATACAAGCTCACTAATATCAGTATACACAGTGTCAGTGAGAGGAATGTGTGAGGTATACCAGCTCACTAATATCAGTATATACAGTGTCAGTGAGCAATGTGTGAGGTATACTAGCTCACTAATATCAGTATACACAGTGTCAGTAGGAATGTGTGAGGTATACCAGCTCACTAATATCAGTATATACAGTGTCAGTGAGCATGTGTGAGGTATACCAGCTCACTAATATCAGTATATACAGTGTCAGTGAGCAATGTGTGAGGTAAACCAGCTCACTAATATCAGTATATACAGTGTCAGTGAGCAATGTGTGAGGTATACCAGCTCACTAATATCAGTATATACAGTGTCAGCGAGCAATGTGTGAGGTATACCAGCTCACTAATATCAGTATATACAGTGTCAGTAGGAATGTGTGAGGTATACCAGCTCACTAATATCAGTATACACAGTGTCAGTGAGGAATGTGTGAGGTATACCAGCTCACTAATATCAGTATACACAGTGTCAGTAGGAATGTGTGAGGTATACCAGCTCACTAATATCAGTATATACAGTGTCAGTGAGCATGTGTGAGGTATACCAGCTCACTAATATCAGTATATACAGTGTCAGTGAGCAATGTGTGAGGTATAACAGCTCACTAATATCAGTATACACAGTGTCAGTAGGAATGTGTGAGGTATACCAGCTCACTAATATCAGTATATACAGTGTCAGTGAGCAATGTGTGAGGTATACCAGCTCACTATTGTCAGTATACACAGTGCTAGTGTCAGAGAGAGGAATGTGTGAGGTATACCAGCTCACTAATATCAGTATACACAGTGTCAGTGAGAGGAATGTGTGAGGTATACCAGCTCACTAATATCAGTATACACAGTTTTAGTAGGAATGTGTGAGGTATACCAGCTCACTAATATCAGTATATACAGTGTCAGTGAGCAATGTGTGAGGTATACCAGCTCACTAATATCAGTATATACAGTGTCAGTGAGAGGAATGTGTGATGTATACCAGCTCACTAATATCAGTATACACAGTGTCAGTGAGAGGAATGTGTGAGGTATAACAGATCACTAATATCAGTATACACAGTATCAGTGTCATAGAGAGGACTGTGTGAGGTATACCAGCTCACTAATATCAGTATACACAGTGTCAGTGAGAGGAATGTGTGAGGTATAACAGATCACTAATATCAGTATACACAGTGTCAGTGAGAGGAATGTGTGAGGTATACCAGCTCACTAATATCAGTATACACAGTGTCAGTGAGAGGAATGTGTGATGTATACCAGCTCACTAATATCAGTATACACAGTGTCAGTGAGAGGAATGTGTGAGGTATAACAGATCACTAATATCAGTATACACAGTGTCAGTGAGAGGAATGTGTGAGGTATAACAGATCACTAATATCAGTATACACAGTGTCAGTGAGAGGAATGTGTGATGTATACCAGCTCACTAATATCAGTATACACAGTGTCAGTGAGAGGAATGTGTGAGGTATAACAGATCACTAATATCAGTATACACAGTGTCAGTGAGAGGAATGTGTGAGGTATACCAGCTCACTAATATCAGTATATACAGTGTCAGTGAGAGGAATGTGTGAGGTATACCAGCTCACTAATATCAGTATACACAGTGTCAGTGAGGAATGTGTGAGGTATACCAGCTCACTAATATCAGTATACACAGTGTCAGTGAGAGGAATGTGTGATGTATACCAGCTCACTAATATCAGTATACACAGTGTCAGTGAGAGGAATGTGTGAGGTATACCAGCTCACTAATATCAGTATACACAGTGTCAGTGAGGAATGTGTGAGGTATACCAGCTCACTAATATCAGTATACACAGTGTCAGTGAGAGGAATGTGTGATGTATACCAGCTCACTAATATCAGTATATACAGTGTCATAGAGAGGAATGTGTGAGGTATACCAGCTCACTAATATCAGTATACACAGTGCTAGTGTCAGTGAGAGGAATGTGTGAGGTATACCAGCTCACTAATATCAGTATACACAGTGTCAGAGAGGAATGTTTGAGGTATACCAGCTCACTAATATCAGTATACACAGTGTCAGTGAGAGGAATGTGTGTGGTATACCAGCTCACTAATATCAGTATATACAGTGTCAGTGAGCAATGTGTGAGGTATACCAGCTCACTAATATCAGTATATAGTGTCAGAGAGGAATGTGTGAGGTATACCAGCTCACTAATATCAGTATATACAGTGTCAGTGAGCAATGTGTGAGGTATACCAGCTCACTAATATCAGTATACACAGTGTCAGAGAGGAATGTGTGAGGTATACCAGCTCACTAATATCAGTATACACAGTGTCAGTGAGAGGAATGTGTGTGGTATACCAGCTCACTAATATCAGTATATACAGTGTCAGTGAGCAATGTGTGAGGTATACCAGCTCACTAATATCAGTATATACAGTGTCAGTAGGAATGTCTGAGGTATACCAGCTCACTAATATCAGTATATACAGTGTCAGTGAGCAATGTGTGAGGTATACCAGCTCACTATTGTCAGTATACACAGTGCTAGTGTCAGAGAGAGGAATGTGTGAGGTATACCAGCTCACTAATATCAGTATACACAGTGTCAGTGAGAGGAATGTGTGAGGTATACCAGCTCACTAATATCAGTATACACAGTGTCAGTGAGAGGAATGTGTGTGGTATACCAGCTCACTAATATCAGTATATACAGTGTCAGTGAGCAATGTGTGATGTATACCAGCTCACTAATATCAGTATATACAGTGTCAGTAGGAATGTGTGAGGTATACCAGCTCACTAATATCAGTATATACAGTGTCAGTGAGCAATGTGTGAGGTATACCAGCTCACTATTGTCAGTATACACAGTGCTAGTGTCAGAGAGAGGAATGTGTGAGGTATACCAGCTCACTAATATCAGTATCTACAGTGTTATAGAGAGGAATGTGTGAGGTATACCAGCTCACTAATATCAGTATACACAGTGCTAGTGTCAGTGAGAGGAATGTGTGAGGTATACCAGCTCACTAATATCAGTATAGACAGTGTCAGAGAGGAATGTGTGAGGTATACCAGCTCACTAATATCAGTATACACAGTGTCAGTGAGAGGAATGTGTGTGGTATACCAGCTCACTAATATCAGTATATACAGTGTCAGTGAGCAATGTGTGAGGTATACCAGCTCACTAATATCAGTATATACAGTGTCAGAGAGGAATGTGTGTGGTATACCAGCTCACTAATATCAGTATACACAGTGTCAGTGAGAGGAATGTGTGTGGTATACCAGCTCACTAATATCAGTATATACAGTGTCAGTGAGCAATGTGTGAGGTATACCAGCTCACTAATATCAGTATATACAGTGTCAGTAGGAATGTCTGAGGTATACCAGCTCACTAATATCAGTATATACAGTGTCAGTGAGCAATGTGTGAGGTATACCAGCTCACTAATATCAGTATATACAGTGTCAGAGAGGAATGTGTGAGGTATACCAGCTCACTAATATCAGTATACACAGTGTCAGTGAGAGGAATGTGTGTGGTATACCAGCTCACTAATATCAGTATATACAGTGTCAGTGAGCAATGTGTGAGGTATACCAGCTCACTAATATCAGTATATACAGTGTTAGTAGGAATGTGTGAGGTATACCAGCTCACTAATATCAGTATATACAGTGTCAGTGAGCAATGTGTGAGGTATACCAGCTCACTATTGTCAGTATACACAGTGCTAGTGTCAGAGAGAGGAATGTGTGAGGTATACCAGCTCACTAATATCAGTATACACAGTGTCAGTGAGAGGAATGTGTGAGGTATACCAGCTCACTAATATCAGTATACACAGTGTCAGTGAGAGGAATGTGTGAGGTATACCAGCTCACTAATATCAGTATATACAGTGTCAGTGAGCAATGTGTGAGGTATACTAGCTCACTAATATCAGTATACACAGTGTCAGTAGGAATGTGTGAGGTATACCAGCTCACTAATATCAGTATATACAGTGTCAGTGAGCATGTGTGAGGTATACCAGCTTACTAATATCAGTATATACAGTGTTAGTAGGAATGTGTGAGGTATACCAGCTCACTAATATCAGTATATACAGTGTCAGTGAGCAATGTGTGAGGTATACCAGCTCACTATTGTCAGTATACACAGTGCTAGTGTCAGAGAGAGGAATGTGTGAGGTATACCAGCTCACTAATATCAGTATACACAGTGTCAGTGAGAGGAATGTGTGAGGTATACCAGCTCACTAATATCAGTATATACAGTGTCAGTGAGCAATGTGTGAGGTATACTAGCTCACTAATATCAGTATACACAGTGTCAGTAGGAATGTGTGAGGTATACCAGCTCACTAATATCAGTATATACAGTGTCAGTGAGCATGTGTGAGGTATACCAGCTCACTAATATCAGTATATACAGTGTCAGTGAGCAATGTGTGAGGTAAACCAGCTCACTAATATCAGTATATACAGTGTCAGTGAGCAATGTGTGAGGTATACCAGCTCACTAATATCAGTATATACAGTGTCAGCGAGCAATGTGTGAGGTATACCAGCTCACTAATATCAGTATATACAGTGTCAGTAGGAATGTGTGAGGTATACCAGCTCACTATTGTCAGTATACACAGTGCTAGTGTCAGAGAGAGGAATGTGTGAGGTATACCAGCTCACTAATATCAGTATACACAGTGTCAGTGAGAGGAATGTGTGAGGTATACCAGCTCACTAATATCAGTATATACAGTGTCAGTGAGCAATGTGTGAGGTATACCAGCTCACTAATATCAGTATATACAGTGTCAGTGAGAGGAATGTGTGATGTATACCAGCTCACTAATATCAGTATACACAGTGTCAGTGAGAGGAATGTGTGAGGTATAACAGATCACTAATATCAGTATACACAGTATCAGTGTCATAGAGAGGACTGTGTGAGGTATACCAGCTCACTAATATCAGTATACACAGTGTCAGTGAGAGGAATGTGTGAGGTATAACAGATCACTAATATCAGTATACACAGTGTCAGTGAGAGGAATGTGTGAGGTATACCAGCTGACTAATATCAGTATACACAGTGTCAGTGAGAGGAATGTGTGATGTATACCAGCTCACTAATATCAGTATACACAGTGTCAGTGAGAGGAATGCGTGAGGTATAACAGATCACTAATATCAGTATACACAGTGTCAGTGAGAGGAATGTGTGAGGTATACCAGCTCACTAATATCAGTATATACAGTGTCAGTGAGAGGAATGTGTGAGGTATACCAGCTCACTAATATCAGTATACACAGTGTCAGTGAGGAATGTGTGAGGTATACCAGCTCACTAATATCAGTATATACAGTGTCAGTGAGCAATGTGTGAGGTATACCAGCTCACTAATATCAGTATACACAGTGTCAGTGAGAGGAATGTGTGATGTATACCAGCTCACTAATATCAGTATATACAGTGTCATAGAGAGGAATGTGTGAGGTATACCAGCTCACTAATATCACTATATACAGTGTCAGAGAGGAATGTGTGAGGTATACCAGCTCACTAATATCAGTATACACAGTGTCAGTGAGAGGAATGTGTGTGGTATACCAGCTCACTAATATCAGTATATACAGTGTCAGTGAGCAATGTGTGATGTATACCAGCTCACTAATATCAGTATATACAGTGTCAGTAGGAATGTGTGAGGTATACCAGCTCACTAATATCAGTATATACAGTGTCAGTGAGCAATGTGTGAGGTATACCAGCTCACTATTGTCAGTATACACAGTGCTAGTGTCAGAGAGAGGAATGTGTGAGGTATACCAGCTCACTAATATCAGTATCTACAGTGTTATAGAGAGGAATGTGTGAGGTATACCAGCTCACTAATATCAGTATACACAGTGCTAGTGTCAGTGAGAGGAATGTGTGAGGTATACCAGCTCACTAATATCAGTATACACAGTGTCAGTGAGAGGAATGTGTGTGGTATACCAGCTCACTAATATCAGTATATACAGTGTCAGTGAGCAATGTGTGAGGTATACCAGCTCACTAATATCAGTATATACAGTGTCAGAGAGGAATGTGTGAGGTATACCAGCTCACTAATATCAGTATATACAGTGTCAGAGAGGAATGTGTGTGGTATACCAGCTCACTAATATCAGTATATACAGTGTCAGAGAGGAATGTGTGAGGTATACCAGCTCACTAATATCAGTATACACAGTGTCAGTGAGAGGAATGTGTGTGGTATACCAGCTCACTAATATCAGTATATACAGTGTCAGTGAGCAATGTGTGAGGTATACCAGCTCACTAATATCAGTATATACAGTGTTAGTAGGAATGTGTGAGGTATACCAGCTCACTAATATCAGTATATACAGTGTCAGTGAGCAATGTGTGAGGTATACCAGCTCACTATTGTCAGTATACACAGTGCTAGTGTCAGAGAGAGGAATGTGTGAGGTATACCAGCTCACTAATATCAGTATACACAGTGTCAGTGAGAGGAATGTGTGTGGTATACCAGCTCACTAATATCAGTATATACAGTGTCAGTGAGCAATGTGTGAGGTATACCAGCTCACTAATATCAGTATATACAGTGTCAGAGAGGAATGTGTGAGGTATACCAGCTCACTAATATCAGTATATACAGTGTCAGAGAGGAATGTGTGTGGTATACCAGCTCACTAATATCAGTATATACAGTGTCAGAGAGGAATGTGTGAGGTATACCAGCTCACTAATATCAGTATACACAGTGTCAGTGAGAGGAATGTGTGTGGTATACCAGCTCACTAATATCAGTATATACAGTGTCAGTGAGCAATGTGTGAGGTATACCAGCTCACTAATATCAGTATATACAGTGTTAGTAGGAATGTGTGAGGTATACCAGCTCACTAATATCAGTATATACAGTGTCAGTGAGCAATGTGTGAGGTATACCAGCTCACTATTGTCAGTATACACAGTGCTAGTGTCAGAGAGAGGAATGTGTGAGGTATACCAGCTCACTAATATCAGTATACACAGTGTCAGTGAGAGGAATGTGTGAGGTATACCAGCTCACTAATATCAGTATACACAGTGTCAGTGAGAGGAATGTGTGTGGTATACCAGCTCACTAATATCAGTATATACAGTGTCAGTGAGCAATGTGTGATGTATACCAGCTCACTAATATCAGTATATACAGTGTCAGTAGGAATGTGTGAGGTATACCAGCTCACTAATATCAGTATATACAGTGTCAGTGAGCAATGTGTGAGGTATACCAGCTCACTATTGTCAGTATACACAGTGCTAGTGTCAGAGAGAGGAATGTGTGAGGTATACCAGCTCACTAATATCAGTATCTACAGTGTTATAGAGAGGAATGTGTGAGGTATACCAGCTCACTAATATCAGTATACACAGTGCTAGTGTCAGTGAGAGGAATGTGTGAGGTATACCAGCTCACTAATATCAGTATACACAGTGTCAGAGAGGAATGTGTGAGGTATACCAGCTCACTAATATCAGTATACACAGTGTCAGTGAGAGGAATGTGTGTGGTATACCAGCTCACTAATATCAGTATATACAGTGTCAGTGAGCAATGTGTGAGGTATACCAGCTCACTAATATCAGTATATACAGTGTCAGAGAGGAATGTGTGAGGTATACCAGCTCACTAATATCAGTATATACAGTGTCAGAGAGGAATGTGTGTGGTATACCAGCTCACTAATATCAGTATATACAGTGTCAGTGAGAGGAATGTGTGTGGTATACCAGCTCACTAATATCAGTATATACAGTGTCAGTGAGCAATGTGTGAGGTATACCAGCTCACTAATATCAGTATATACAGTGTTAGTAGGAATGTGTGAGGTATACCAGCTCACTAATATCAGTATATACAGTGTCAGTGAGCAATGTGTGAGGTATACCAGCTCACTAATATCAGTATACACAGTGTCAGTGAGAGGAATGTGTGAGGTATACCAGCTCACTAATATCAGTATACACAGTGTCAGTGAGAGGAATGTGTGAGGTATACCAGCTCACTAATATCAGTATATACAGTGTCAGTGAGCAATGTGTGAGGTATACTAGCTCACTAATATCAGTATACACAGTGTCAGTAGGAATGTGTGAGGTATACCAGCTCACTAATATCAGTATATACAGTGTCAGTGAGCATGTGTGAGGTATACCAGCTTACTAATATCAGTATATACAGTGTTAGTAGGAATGTGTGAGGTATACCAGCTCACTAATATCAGTATATACAGTGTCAGTGAGCAATGTGTGAGGTATACCAGCTCACTATTGTCAGTATACACAGTGCTAGTGTCAGAGAGAGGAATGTGTGAGGTATACCAGCTCACTAATATCAGTATACACAGTGTCAGTGAGAGGAATGTGTGAGGTATACCAGCTCACTAATATCAGTATATACAGTGTCAGTGAGCAATGTGTGAGGTATACTAGCTCACTAATATCAGTATACACAGTGTCAGTAGGAATGTGTGAGGTATACCAGCTCACTAATATCAGTATATACAGTGTCAGTGAGCATGTGTGAGGTATACCAGCTTACTAATATCAGTATATACAGTGTTAGTAGGAATGTGTGAGGTATACCAGCTCACTAATATCAGTATATACAGTGTCAGTGAGCAATGTGTGAGGTATACCAGCTCACTATTGTCAGTATACACAGTGCTAGTGTCAGAGAGAGGAATGTGTGAGGTATACCAGCTCACTAATATCAGTATACACAGTGTCAGTGAGAGGAATGTGTGAGGTATACCAGCTCACTAATATCAGTATATACAGTGTCAGTGAGCAATGTGTGAGGTATACTAGCTCACTAATATCAGTATACACAGTGTCAGTAGGAATGTGTGAGGTATACCAGCTCACTAATATCAGTATATACAGTGTCAGTGAGCATGTGTGAGGTATACCAGCTCACTAATATCAGTATATACAGTGTCAGTGAGCAATGTGTGAGGTAAACCAGCTCACTAATATCAGTATATACAGTGTCAGTGAGCAATGTGTGAGGTATACCAGCTCACTAATATCAGTATATACAGTGTCAGCGAGCAATGTGTGAGGTATACCAGCTCACTAATATCAGTATATACAGTGTCAGTAGGAATGTGTGAGGTATACCAGCTCACTATTGTCAGTATACACAGTGCTAGTGTCAGAGAGAGGAATGTGTGAGGTATACCAGCTCACTAATATCAGTATACACAGTGTCAGTGAGAGGAATGTGTGAGGTATACCAGCTCACTAATATCAGTATACACAGTTTTAGTAGGAATGTGTGAGGTATACCAGCTCACTAATATCAGTATATACAGTGTCAGTGAGCAATGTGTGAGGTATACCAGCTCACTAATATCAGTATATACAGTGTCAGTGAGAGGAATGTGTGATGTATACCAGCTCACTAATATCAGTATACACAGTGTCAGTGAGAGGAATGTGTGAGGTATAACAGATCACTAATATCAGTATACACAGTATCAGTGTCATAGAGAGGACTGTGTGAGGTATACCAGCTCACTAATATCAGTATACACAGTGTCAGTGAGAGGAATGTGTGAGGTATAACAGATCACTAATATCAGTATACACAGTGTCAGTGAGAGGAATGTGTGAGGTATACCAGCTCACTAATATCAGTATACACAGTGTCAGTGAGAGGAATGTGTGATGTATACCAGCTCACTAATATCAGTATACACAGTGTCAGTGAGAGGAATGTGTGAGGTATAACAGATCACTAATATCAGTATACACAGTGTCAGTGAGAGGAATGTGTGAGGTATAACAGATCACTAATATCAGTATACACAGTGTCAGTGAGAGGAATGTGTGATGTATACCAGCTCACTAATATCAGTATACACAGTGTCAGTGAGAGGAATGTGTGAGGTATAACAGATCACTAATATCAGTATACACAGTGTCAGTGAGAGGAATGTGTGAGGTATACCAGCTCACTAATATCAGTATATACAGTGTCAGTGAGAGGAATGTGTGAGGTATACCAGCTCACTAATATCAGTATACACAGTGTCAGTGAGGAATGTGTGAGGTATACCAGCTCACTAATATCAGTATACACAGTGTCAGTGAGAGGAATGTGTGATGTATACCAGCTCACTAATATCAGTATACACAGTGTCAGTGAGAGGAATGTGTGAGGTATACCAGCTCACTAATATCAGTATACACAGTGTCAGTGAGGAATGTGTGAGGTATACCAGCTCACTAATATCAGTATATACAGTGTCAGTGAGCAATGTGTGAGGTATACCAGCTCACTAATATCAGTATACACAGTGTCAGTGAGAGGAATGTGTGATGTATACCAGCTCACTAATATCAGTATATACAGTGTCATAGAGAGGAATGTGTGAGGTATACCAGCTCACTAATATCACTATATACAGTGTCAGAGAGGAATGTGTGAGGTATACCAGCTCACTAATATCAGTATACACAGTGTCAGTGAGAGGAATGTGTGTGGTATACCAGCTCACTAATATCAGTATATACAGTGTCAGTGAGCAATGTGTGATGTATACCAGCTCACTAATATCAGTATATACAGTGTCAGTAGGAATGTGTGAGGTATACCAGCTCACTAATATCAGTATATAAAGTGTCAGTGAGCAATGTGTGAGGTATACCAGCTCACTATTGTCAGTATACACAGTGCTAGTGTCAGAGAGAGGAATGTGTGAGGTATACCAGCTCACTGATATCAGTATCTACAGTGTTATAGAGAGGAATGTGTGAGGTATACCAGCTCACTAATATCAGTATACACAGTGCTAGTGTCAGTGAGAGGAATGTGTGAGGTATACCAGCTCACTAATATCAGTATATAAAGTGTCAGTGAGCAATGTGTGAGGTATACCAGCTCACTATTGTCAGTATACACAGTGCTAGTGTCAGAGAGAGGAATGTGTGAGGTATACCAGCTCACTAATATCAGTATCTACAGTGTTATAGAGAGGAATGTGTGAGGTATACCAGCTCACTAATATCAGTATACACAGTGCTAGTGTCAGTGAGAGGAATGTGTGAGGTATACCAGCTCACTAATATCAGTATATAAAGTGTCAGTGAGCAATGTGTGAGGTATACCAGCTCACTATTGTCAGTATACACAGTGCTAGTGTCAGAGAGAGGAATGTGTGAGGTATACCAGCTCACTAATATCAGTATCTACAGTGTTATAGAGAGGAATGTGTGAGGTATACCAGCTCACTAATATCAGTATACACAGTGCTAGTGTCAGAGAGGAATGTGTGAGGTATACCAGCTCACTAATATCAGTATACACAGTGTCAGTGAGAGGAATGTGTGTGGTATACCAGCTCACTAATATCAGTATATACAGTGTCAGTGAGCAATGTGTGAGGTATACCAGCTCACTAATATCAGTTTATACAGTGTCAGAGAGGAATGTGTGAGGTATACCAGCTCACTAATATCAGTATATACAGTGTTAGTAGGAATGTGTGAGGTATACCAGCTCACTAATATCAGTATATACAGTGTCAGTGAGCAATGTGTGAGGTATACCAGCTCACTATTGTCAGTATACACAGTGCTAGTGTCAGAGAGAGGAATGTGTGAGGTATACCAGCTCACTAATATCAGTATACACAGTGTCAGTGAGAGGAATGTGTGAGGTATACCAGCTCACTAATATCAGTATACACAGTGTCAGTGAGAGGAATGTGTGTGGTATACCAGCTCACTAATATCAGTATATACAGTGTCAGAGAGGAATGTGTGTGGTATACCAGCTCACTAATATCAGTATATACAGTGTCAGAGAGGAATGTGTGAGGTATACCAGCTCACTAATATCAGTATACACAGTGTCAGTGAGAGGAATGTGTGTGGTATACCAGCTCACTAATATCAGTATATACAGTGTCAGTGAGCAATGTGTGAGGTATACCAGCTCACTAATATCAGTATATACAGTGTTAGTAGGAATGTGTGAGGTATACCAGCTCACTAATATCAGTATATACAGTGTCAGTGAGCAATGTGTGAGGTATACCAGCTCACTATTGTCAGTATACACAGTGCTAGTGTCAGAGAGAGGAATGTGTGAGGTATACCAGCTCACTAATATCAGTATACACAGTGTCAGTGAGAGGAATGTGTGAGGTATACCAGCTCACTAATATCAGTATACACAGTGTCAGTGAGAGGAATGTGTGAGGTATACCAGCTCACTAATATCAGTATATACAGTGTCAGTGAGCAATGTGTGAGGTATACTAGCTCACTAATATCAGTATACACAGTGTCAGTAGGAATGTGTGAGGTATACCAGCTCACTAATATCAGTATATACAGTGTCAGTGAGCATGTGTGAGGTATACCAGCTCACTAATATCAGTATATACAGTGTCAGTGAGCAATGTGTGAGGTAAACCAGCTCACTAATATCAGTATATACAGTGTCAGTGAGCAATGTGTGAGGTATACCAGCTCACTAATATCAGTATATACAGTGTCAGCGAGCAATGTGTGAGGTATACCAGCTCACTAATATCAGTATATACAGTGTCAGTAGGAATGTGTGAGGTATACCAGCTCACTAATATCAGTATACACAGTGTCAGTGAGGAATGTGTGAGGTATACCAGCTCACTAATATCAGTATACACAGTGTCAGTAGGAATGTGTGAGGTATACCAGCTCACTAATATCAGTATATACAGTGTCAGTGAGCATGTGTGAGGTATACCAGCTCACTAATATCAGTATATACAGTGTCAGTGAGCAATGTGTGAGGTATAACAGCTCACTAATATCAGTATACACAGTGTCAGTAGGAATGTGTGAGGTATACCAGCTCACTAATATCAGTATATAGTGTCAGTGAGCAATGTGTGAGGTATACCAGCTCACTATTGTCAGTATACACAGTGCTAGTGTCAGAGAGAGGAATGTGTGAGGTATACCAGCTCACTAATATCAGTATACACAGTGTCAGTGAGAGGAATGTGTGAGGTATACCAGCTCACTAATATCAGTATACACAGTTTTAGTAGGAATGTGTGAGGTATACCAGCTCACTAATATCAGTATATACAGTGTCAGTGAGCAATGTGTGAGGTATACCAGCTCACTAATATCAGTATATACAGTGTCAGTGAGAGGAATGTGTGATGTATACCAGCTCACTAATATCAGTATACACAGTGTCAGTGAGAGGAATGTGTGAGGTATAACAGATCACTAATATCAGTATACACAGTATCAGTGTCATAGAGAGGACTGTGTGAGGTATACCAGCTCACTAATATCAGTATACACAGTGTCAGTGAGAGGAATGTGTGAGGTATAACAGATCACTAATATCAGTATACACAGTGTCAGTGAGAGGAATGTGTGAGGTATACCAGCTCACTAATATCAGTATACACAGTGTCAGTGAGAGGAATGTGTGATGTATACCAGCTCACTAATATCAGTATACACAGTGTCAGTGAGAGGAATGTGTGAGGTATAACAGATCACTAATATCAGTATACACAGTGTCAGTGAGAGGAATGTGTGAGGTATAACAGATCACTAATATCAGTATACACAGTGTCAGTGAGAGGAATGTGTGATGTATACCAGCTCACTAATATCAGTATACACAGTGTCAGTGAGAGGAATGTGTGAGGTATAACAGATCACTAATATCAGTATACACAGTGTCAGTGAGAGGAATGTGTGAGGTATACCAGCTCACTAATATCAGTATATACAGTGTCAGTGAGAGGAATGTGTGAGGTATACCAGCTCACTAATATCAGTATACACAGTGTCAGTGAGGAATGTGTGAGGTATACCAGCTCACTAATATCAGTATACACAGTGTCAGTGAGAGGAATGTGTGATGTATACCAGCTCACTAATATCAGTATACACAGTGTCAGTGAGAGGAATGTGTGAGGTATACCAGCTCACTAATATCAGTATACACAGTGTCAGTGAGGAATGTGTGAGGTATACCAGCTCACTAATATCAGTATACACAGTGTCAGTGAGAGGAATGTGTGATGTATACCAGCTCACTAATATCAGTATATACAGTGTCATAGAGAGGAATGTGTGAGGTATACCAGCTCACTAATATCAGTATACACAGTGCTAGTGTCAGTGAGAGGAATGTGTGAGGTATACCAGCTCACTAATATCAGTATACACAGTGTCAGAGAGGAATGTTTGAGGTATACCAGCTCACTAATATCAGTATACACAGTGTCAGTGAGAGGAATGTGTGATGTATACCAGCTCACTAATATCAGTATACACAGTGTCAGTGAGAGGAATGTGTGAGGTATACCAGCTCACTAATATCAGTATACACAGTGTCAGTGAGAGGAATGTGTGTGGTATACCAGCTCACTAATATCAGTATATACAGTGTCAGTGAGCAATGTGTGAGGTATACCAGCTCACTAATATCAGTATATACAGTGTCAGTAGGAATGTGTGAGGTATACCAGCTCACTAATATCAGTATATACAGTGTCAGTGAGCAATGTGTGAGGTATACCAGCTCACTATTGTCAGTATACACAGTGCTAGTGTCAGAGAGAGGAATGTGTGAGGTATACCAGCTCACTAATATCAGTATACACAGTGTCAGTGAGAGGAATGTGTGAGGTATACCAGCTCACTAATATCAGTATACACAGTGTCAGTAGGAATGTGTGAGGTATACCAGCTCACTAATATCAGTATATACAGTGTCAGTGAGCATGTGTGAGGTATACCAGCTCACTAATATCAGTATATACAGTGTCAGTGAGCAATGTGTGAGGTATAACAGCTCACTAATATCAGTATACACAGTGTCAGTAGGAATGTGTGAGGTATACCAGCTCACTAATATCAGTATATACAGTGTCAGTGAGCAATGTGTGAGGTATACCAGCTCACTATTGTCAGTATACACAGTGCTAGTGTCAGAGAGAGGAATGTGTGAGGTATACCAGCTCACTAATATCAGTATACACAGTGTCAGTGAGAGGAATGTGTGAGGTATACCAGCTCACTAATATCAGTATACACAGTGTCAGTGAGAGGAATGTGTGAGGTATACCAGCTCACTAATATCAGTATATACAGTGTCAGTGAGCAATGTGTGAGGTATACTAGCTCACTAATATCAGTATACACAGTGTCAGTGAGAGGAATGTGTGAGGTATACCAGCTCACTAATATCAGTATATACAGTGTCAGTGAGCAATGTGTGAGGTATACTAGCTCACTAATATCAGTATACACAGTGTCAGTAGGAATGTGTGAGGTATACCAGCTCACTAATATCAGTATATACAGTGTCAGTGAGCATGTGTGAGGTATACCAGCTCACTAATATCAGTATATACAGTGTCAGTGAGCAATGTGTGAGGTATAACAGCTCACTAATATCAGTATACACAGTGTCAGTAGGAATGTGTGAGGTATACCAGCTCACTAATATCAGTATATACAGTGTCAGTGAGCAATGTGTGAGGTATACCAGCTCACTATTGTCAGTATACACAGTGCTAGTGTCAGAGAGAGGAATGTGTGAGGTATACCAGCTCACTAATATCAGTATACACAGTGTCAGTGAGAGGAATGTGTGAGGTATACCAGCTCACTAATATCAGTATACACAGTGTCAGTGAGAGGAATGTGTGAGGTATACCAGCTCACTAATATCAGTATATACAGTGTCAGTGAGCAATGTGTGAGGTATACTAGCTCACTAATATCAGTATACACAGTGTCAGTGAGAGGAATGTGTGAGGTATACCAGCTCACTAATATCAGTATATACAGTGTCAGTGAGCAATGTGTGAGGTATACTAGCTCACTAATATCAGTATACACAGTGTCAGTAGGAATGTGTGAGGTATACCAGCTCACTAATATCAGTATATACAGTGTCAGTGAGCATGTGTGAGGTATACCAGCTCACTAATATCAGTATATACAGTGTCAGTGAGCAATGTGTGAGGTAAACCAGCTCACTAATATCAGTATATACAGTGTCAGTGAGCAATGTGTGAGGTATACCAGCTCACTAATATCAGTATATACAGTGTCAGTAGGAATGTGTGAGGTATACCAGCTCACTATTGTCAGTATACACAGTGCTAGTGTCAGAGAGAGGAATGTGTGAGGTATACCAGCTCACTAATATCAGTATACACAGTGTCAGTGAGAGGAATGTGTGAGGTATACCAGCTCACTAATATCAGTATATACAGTGTCAGTGAGCAATGTGTGAGGTATACCAGCTCACTAATATCAGTATATACAGTGTCAGTGAGAGGAATGTGTGATGTATACCAGCTCACTAATATCAGTATACACAGTGTCAGTGAGAGGAATGTGTGAGGTATAACAGATCACTAATATCAGTATACACAGTATCAGTGTCATAGAGAGGACTGTGTGAGGTATACCAGCTCACTAATATCAGTATACACAGTGTCAGTGAGAGGAATGTGTGAGGTATAACAGATCACTAATATCAGTATACACAGTGTCAGTGAGAGGAATGTGTGAGGTATACCAGCTGACTAATATCAGTATACACAGTGTCAGTGAGAGGAATGTGTGATGTATACCAGCTCACTAATATCAGTATACACAGTGTCAGTGAGAGGAATGCGTGAGGTATAACAGATCACTAATATCAGTATACACAGTGTCAGTGAGAGGAATGTGTGAGGTATACCAGCTCACTAATATCAGTATATACAGTGTCAGTGAGAGGAATGTGTGAGGTATACCAGCTCACTAATATCAGTATACACAGTGTCAGTGAGGAATGTGTGAGGTATACCAGCTCACTAATATCAGTATATACAGTGTCAGTGAGCAATGTGTGAGGTATACCAGCTCACTAATATCAGTATACACAGTGTCAGTGAGAGGAATGTGTGATGTATACCAGCTCACTAATATCAGTATATACAGTGTCATAGAGAGGAATGTGTGAGGTATACCAGCTCACTAATATCACTATATACAGTGTCAGAGAGGAATGTGTGAGGTATACCAGCTCACTAATATCAGTATACACAGTGTCAGTGAGAGGAATGTGTGTGGTATACCAGCTCACTAATATCAGTATATACAGTGTCAGTGAGCAATGTGTGATGTATACCAGCTCACTAATATCAGTATATACAGTGTCAGTAGGAATGTGTGAGGTATACCAGCTCACTAATATCAGTATATACAGTGTCAGTGAGCAATGTGTGAGGTATACCAGCTCACTATTGTCAGTATACACAGTGCTAGTGTCAGAGAGAGGAATGTGTGAGGTATACCAGCTCACTAATATCAGTATCTACAGTGTTATAGAGAGGAATGTGTGAGGTATACCAGCTCACTAATATCAGTATACACAGTGCTAGTGTCAGTGAGAGGAATGTGTGAGGTATACCAGCTCACTAATATCAGTATACACAGTGTCAGTGAGAGGAATGTGTGTGGTATACCAGCTCACTAATATCAGTATATACAGTGTCAGTGAGCAATGTGTGAGGTATACCAGCTCACTAATATCAGTATATACAGTGTCAGAGAGGAATGTGTGAGGTATACCAGCTCACTAATATCAGTATATACAGTGTCAGAGAGGAATGTGTGTGGTATACCAGCTCACTAATATCAGTATATACAGTGTCAGAGAGGAATGTGTGAGGTATACCAGCTCACTAATATCAGTATACACAGTGTCAGTGAGAGGAATGTGTGTGGTATACCAGCTCACTAATATCAGTATATACAGTGTCAGTGAGCAATGTGTGAGGTATACCAGCTCACTAATATCAGTATATACAGTGTTAGTAGGAATGTGTGAGGTATACCAGCTCACTAATATCAGTATATACAGTGTCAGTGAGCAATGTGTGAGGTATACCAGCTCACTATTGTCAGTATACACAGTGCTAGTGTCAGAGAGAGGAATGTGTGAGGTATACCAGCTCACTAATATCAGTATACACAGTGTCAGTGAGAGGAATGTGTGTGGTATACCAGCTCACTAATATCAGTATATACAGTGTCAGTGAGCAATGTGTGAGGTATACCAGCTCACTAATATCAGTATATACAGTGTCAGAGAGGAATGTGTGAGGTATACCAGCTCACTAATATCAGTATATACAGTGTCAGAGAGGAATGTGTGTGGTATACCAGCTCACTAATATCAGTATATACAGTGTCAGAGAGGAATGTGTGAGGTATACCAGCTCACTAATATCAGTATACACAGTGTCAGTGAGAGGAATGTGTGTGGTATACCAGCTCACTAATATCAGTATATACAGTGTCAGTGAGCAATGTGTGAGGTATACCAGCTCACTAATATCAGTATATACAGTGTTAGTAGGAATGTGTGAGGTATACCAGCTCACTAATATCAGTATATACAGTGTCAGTGAGCAATGTGTGAGGTATACCAGCTCACTATTGTCAGTATACACAGTGCTAGTGTCAGAGAGAGGAATGTGTGAGGTATACCAGCTCACTAATATCAGTATACACAGTGTCAGTGAGAGGAATGTGTGAGGTATACCAGCTCACTAATATCAGTATACACAGTGTCAGTGAGAGGAATGTGTGTGGTATACCAGCTCACTAATATCAGTATATACAGTGTCAGTGAGCAATGTGTGATGTATACCAGCTCACTAATATCAGTATATACAGTGTCAGTAGGAATGTGTGAGGTATACCAGCTCACTAATATCAGTATATACAGTGTCAGTGAGCAATGTGTGAGGTATACCAGCTCACTATTGTCAGTATACACAGTGCTAGTGTCAGAGAGAGGAATGTGTGAGGTATACCAGCTCACTAATATCAGTATCTACAGTGTTATAGAGAGGAATGTGTGAGGTATACCAGCTCACTAATATCAGTATACACAGTGCTAGTGTCAGTGAGAGGAATGTGTGAGGTATACCAGCTCACTAATATCAGTATACACAGTGTCAGAGAGGAATGTGTGAGGTATACCAGCTCACTAATATCAGTATACACAGTGTCAGTGAGAGGAATGTGTGTGGTATACCAGCTCACTAATATCAGTATATACAGTGTCAGTGAGCAATGTGTGAGGTATACCAGCTCACTAATATCAGTATATACAGTGTCAGAGAGGAATGTGTGAGGTATACCAGCTCACTAATATCAGTATATACAGTGTCAGAGAGGAATGTGTGTGGTATACCAGCTCACTAATATCAGTATATACAGTGTCAGTGAGAGGAATGTGTGTGGTATACCAGCTCACTAATATCAGTATATACAGTGTCAGTGAGCAATGTGTGAGGTATACCAGCTCACTAATATCAGTATATACAGTGTTAGTAGGAATGTGTGAGGTATACCAGCTCACTAATATCAGTATATACAGTGTCAGTGAGCAATGTGTGAGGTATACCAGCTCACTAATATCAGTATACACAGTGTCAGTGAGAGGAATGTGTGAGGTATACCAGCTCACTAATATCAGTATACACAGTGTCAGTGAGAGGAATGTGTGAGGTATACCAGCTCACTAATATCAGTATATACAGTGTCAGTGAGCAATGTGTGAGGTATACTAGCTCACTAATATCAGTATACACAGTGTCAGTAGGAATGTGTGAGGTATACCAGCTCACTAATATCAGTATATACAGTGTCAGTGAGCATGTGTGAGGTATACCAGCTTACTAATATCAGTATATACAGTGTTAGTAGGAATGTGTGAGGTATACCAGCTCACTAATATCAGTATATACAGTGTCAGTGAGCAATGTGTGAGGTATACCAGCTCACTATTGTCAGTATACACAGTGCTAGTGTCAGAGAGAGGAATGTGTGAGGTATACCAGCTCACTAATATCAGTATACACAGTGTCAGTGAGAGGAATGTGTGAGGTATACCAGCTCACTAATATCAGTATATACAGTGTCAGTGAGCAATGTGTGAGGTATACTAGCTCACTAATATCAGTATACACAGTGTCAGTAGGAATGTGTGAGGTATACCAGCTCACTAATATCAGTATATACAGTGTCAGTGAGCATGTGTGAGGTATACCAGCTTACTAATATCAGTATATACAGTGTTAGTAGGAATGTGTGAGGTATACCAGCTCACTAATATCAGTATATACAGTGTCAGTGAGCAATGTGTGAGGTATACCAGCTCACTATTGTCAGTATACACAGTGCTAGTGTCAGAGAGAGGAATGTGTGAGGTATACCAGCTCACTAATATCAGTATACACAGTGTCAGTGAGAGGAATGTGTGAGGTATACCAGCTCACTAATATCAGTATATACAGTGTCAGTGAGCAATGTGTGAGGTATACTAGCTCACTAATATCAGTATACACAGTGTCAGTAGGAATGTGTGAGGTATACCAGCTCACTAATATCAGTATATACAGTGTCAGTGAGCATGTGTGAGGTATACCAGCTCACTAATATCAGTATATACAGTGTCAGTGAGCAATGTGTGAGGTAAACCAGCTCACTAATATCAGTATATACAGTGTCAGTGAGCAATGTGTGAGGTATACCAGCTCACTAATATCAGTATATACAGTGTCAGCGAGCAATGTGTGAGGTATACCAGCTCACTAATATCAGTATATACAGTGTCAGTAGGAATGTGTGAGGTATACCAGCTCACTATTGTCAGTATACACAGTGCTAGTGTCAGAGAGAGGAATGTGTGAGGTATACCAGCTCACTAATATCAGTATACACAGTGTCAGTGAGAGGAATGTGTGAGGTATACCAGCTCACTAATATCAGTATACACAGTTTTAGTAGGAATGTGTGAGGTATACCAGCTCACTAATATCAGTATATACAGTGTCAGTGAGCAATGTGTGAGGTATACCAGCTCACTAATATCAGTATATACAGTGTCAGTGAGAGGAATGTGTGATGTATACCAGCTCACTAATATCAGTATACACAGTGTCAGTGAGAGGAATGTGTGAGGTATAACAGATCACTAATATCAGTATACACAGTATCAGTGTCATAGAGAGGACTGTGTGAGGTATACCAGCTCACTAATATCAGTATACACAGTGTCAGTGAGAGGAATGTGTGAGGTATAACAGATCACTAATATCAGTATACACAGTGTCAGTGAGAGGAATGTGTGAGGTATACCAGCTCACTAATATCAGTATACACAGTGTCAGTGAGAGGAATGTGTGATGTATACCAGCTCACTAATATCAGTATACACAGTGTCAGTGAGAGGAATGTGTGAGGTATAACAGATCACTAATATCAGTATACACAGTGTCAGTGAGAGGAATGTGTGAGGTATAACAGATCACTAATATCAGTATACACAGTGTCAGTGAGAGGAATGTGTGATGTATACCAGCTCACTAATATCAGTATACACAGTGTCAGTGAGAGGAATGTGTGAGGTATAACAGATCACTAATATCAGTATACACAGTGTCAGTGAGAGGAATGTGTGAGGTATACCAGCTCACTAATATCAGTATATACAGTGTCAGTGAGAGGAATGTGTGAGGTATACCAGCTCACTAATATCAGTATACACAGTGTCAGTGAGGAATGTGTGAGGTATACCAGCTCACTAATATCAGTATACACAGTGTCAGTGAGAGGAATGTGTGATGTATACCAGCTCACTAATATCAGTATACACAGTGTCAGTGAGAGGAATGTGTGAGGTATACCAGCTCACTAATATCAGTATACACAGTGTCAGTGAGGAATGTGTGAGGTATACCAGCTCACTAATATCAGTATATACAGTGTCAGTGAGCAATGTGTGAGGTATACCAGCTCACTAATATCAGTATACACAGTGTCAGTGAGAGGAATGTGTGATGTATACCAGCTCACTAATATCAGTATATACAGTGTCATAGAGAGGAATGTGTGAGGTATACCAGCTCACTAATATCACTATATACAGTGTCAGAGAGGAATGTGTGAGGTATACCAGCTCACTAATATCAGTATACACAGTGTCAGTGAGAGGAATGTGTGTGGTATACCAGCTCACTAATATCAGTATATACAGTGTCAGTGAGCAATGTGTGATGTATACCAGCTCACTAATATCAGTATATACAGTGTCAGTAGGAATGTGTGAGGTATACCAGCTCACTAATATCAGTATATAAAGTGTCAGTGAGCAATGTGTGAGGTATACCAGCTCACTATTGTCAGTATACACAGTGCTAGTGTCAGAGAGAGGAATGTGTGAGGTATACCAGCTCACTAATATCAGTATCTACAGTGTTATAGAGAGGAATGTGTGAGGTATACCAGCTCACTAATATCAGTATACACAGTGCTAGTGTCAGTGAGAGGAATGTGTGAGGTATACCAGCTCACTAATATCAGTATATAAAGTGTCAGTGAGCAATGTGTGAGGTATACCAGCTCACTATTGTCAGTATACACAGTGCTAGTGTCAGAGAGAGGAATGTGTGAGGTATACCAGCTCACTAATATCAGTATCTACAGTGTTATAGAGAGGAATGTGTGAGGTATACCAGCTCACTAATATCAGTATACACAGTGCTAGTGTCAGTGAGAGGAATGTGTGAGGTATACCAGCTCACTAATATCAGTATATAAAGTGTCAGTGAGCAATGTGTGAGGTATACCAGCTCACTATTGTCAGTATACACAGTGCTAGTGTCAGAGAGAGGAATGTGTGAGGTATACCAGCTCACTAATATCAGTATCTACAGTGTTATAGAGAGGAATGTGTGAGGTATACCAGCTCACTAATATCAGTATACACAGTGCTAGTGTCAGAGAGGAATGTGTGAGGTATACCAGCTCACTAATATCAGTATACACAGTGTCAGTGAGAGGAATGTGTGTGGTATACCAGCTCACTAATATCAGTATATACAGTGTCAGTGAGCAATGTGTGAGGTATACCAGCTCACTAATATCAGTTTATACAGTGTCAGAGAGGAATGTA